>NC_091353.1:18968404-19132449 GCF_038502225.1 Cherax quadricarinatus
CTGGTGTGCTGGCAGGGAAGCACTAGGTGTGCTGGCAGGGAAGCAAAAGGTGTGCTGGCATGGAAGCCCCAGGTGTGCTGGCAGGAAAGCACCAGGTGTGCTGGCAGGGAAGCACCAGGTGCGCTGGCAGGAAAGCACTAGGTGTGCTCGCAGGGAAGAAGCTGGTGTGCTGGCAGGGAAGCACCAGGTGTGCTGGCAGGGAAGCAGCTGGTGTGCTGGCAGGGAAGCACCAGGTGTGCTGACAGGGAAGCACCAGGTGTGCTGGCAGGAAAGCAGCAGGTGTGCTGGCAGGGAAGCACCAGGTGTGCTGGCAGGGAAGCAGCTGGTGTGCTGGCAGGGAAGCACCAGGTGTGCTGAGAGGGAAGCAGCTGGTGTGCTGGCAGGGAAGCACCAGGTGTGCTGGCAGGGAAGCAGCAGGTGTGCTGGCAGGGAAGCACCAGGTGTGCTGGCAGGGAAGCAGCTGGTGTGCTAGCAGGGAAGTACCAGGTGTGCTGGCAGGGAGGCACCAGGTGTGAGGGCAGGAAAGCACCAGGTGTGCTGGCAGGGAAGCACCAGGTGTGCTGGTAGGGAAGCAGCTGGTGTCATTGTATACATGTGCTAGTTAGGCAGTGTTACCCATGTTGGTCTGCATGGACTCACCATGTTTTGCACAGACTCACCATGTTGTTCTGCACAGACTCACCATGTTGCTCTGAACAGACTCACCATGTTGTTCTGCACAGACTCACCATGTTGCTCTGCATGGACTCACCATGTTGCTCTGCATGGACTCACCATGTTGCTCTGTATGGACTCACCATGTTGCTCTGCACAGACTCACCATGTAGCTCTGCATGGACTCGCCATGTTGCTCTGCATGCACTCACCATGTTGCTCTGCATGGACTCACCATGTTGCTCTGCACAGACTCACCATGTTGCTCTGCATGGACTCACCATGTTGTTCTGCACAGACTCACCATGTTCTCTGCATGGACTCACCATGTTGCTCTGTATGGACTCACCATGTTGCTCTGCATGGACTCACCATGTTGCTCTGCACGGACTCACCATGATGGTCTGCATGGACTCACCATGTTGCTCTGTATGAACTCTACATGTTGCTCTGCATGGACTCACCATGTTGCTCTGCATGGACTCACCATGTTGCTCTGTATGGACTCACCATGTTGCTCTGCATGGACTCACCATGTTGCTCTGCACGGACTCACCATGTTGCTCTGCACGGACTCACCATGTTGCTCTGCACAGACTCACCATGTTGCTCTGCACAGACTCACCATGTTGCTGTGCATGGACTCACCATGTTGCTCTGCACAGACTCACCATGTAGCTCTGCATGCACTCACCATGTTGCTCTGCATGGACTCAACATGTTGCTCTGCACAGACTCACCATGTTGCTCTGCATGCACTCACCATGTTGCTCTGCACGGACTCACCATGTTGTTCTGCACGGACTCACCATGTTGCTCTGCATGGACTCACCATGTTGCTCTGTATGGACTCACCATGTTGCTCTGCATGGACTCACCATGTTGCTCTGCATGGACTCACCATGATGGTCTGCATGGACTCACCATGTTGTTCTGCACAGACTCACCATGTTGCTCTGCATGGACTCACCATGTTGCTCTGCATGGACTCACCATGTTGCTCTGTATGGACTCACCATGTTGCTCTGCATGGACTCACCATGTTGCTCTGCATGGACTCACCATGTTGCTCTGCATGGACTCACCATGTTGCTCTGCACGGACTCACCATGTTGCTCTGCACGGACTCACCATGTTGCTCTGCACGGACTCACCATGTTGCTCTGCATGGACTCGCCATATTGCTCTGCATGGACTCACCATGTTGCTCTGCATGGACTCACCATGTTGCTCTGCATGGACTCACCATGTTGCTCTGCATGGACTCACCATGTTGCTCTGCATGGACTCACCATGTTGTTCTGCACAGACTCACCATGTTGCTCTGCATGGACTCACCATGTTGCTCTGCACGGACTTACCATGTTGCTCTGCACGGACTCACCATGTTGCTCTGCACGGACTCACCATGTTGCTCTGCATGGACTCACCATGTTGCTCTGCACGGACTCACCATGTTGCTCTGCATGGACTCACCATGTTGTTCTGCACAGACTCACCATGTTGCTCTGCATGGACTCACCATGTTGCTCTGCACGGACTTACCATGTTGCTCTGCACGGACTCACCATGTAGCTCTGCATGGACTCACCATGTTGCTCTGCACGGACTCACCATGTTGCTCTGCATGGACTCACCATGTTGCTCTGCACGGACTCACCATGTTGCTCTGCGTGGACTCACCATGTTGCTCTGCACAGACTCACCATGTTGCTCTGCATGGACTCACCATGTTGCTCTCCACTGACTCACCATGTTGCTCTGCATGGACTCACCATGTTGCTCTGCATGGACTCACCATGTTGCTCTGCATGGACTCACCATGTTGCTCTGCACGGACTCACCATGTTGCTCTGCATGGACTCACCATGTTGCTCTGCATGGACTCACCATGTTGCTCTGCACGGACTCACCATGTTGCTCTGCACAGACTCACCATGTTGCTCTGCATGGACTCACCATGTTGCTCTGCACGGACTCACCATGTTGCTCTGTATGGACTCACCATGTTGCTCTGCACGGACTCACCATGTTGCTCTGCATGGACTCACCATGTTGCTCTGCACAGACTCACCATGTTGCTCTGCATGGACTCTCCATGTCTTAATTAAATGTTTTTGAAAGTCATGAAAAGGTTCTTTGAGGCCCAAACAGTCGAGCTGGTCAAAAATATTGGCATTTGGTATTTTTTAATATAAAGAAAATTATGTACGAATATATTGAACACATCCTTGTCGCCAGTGTACTAATACACTGGACACATCCTTGTCGCCAGTGTACTAATACACTGAACACATCCTTGTCGCCAGTGTACTAATACACTGGACACATCCTTGTCGCCACTGTACTAATACACTGGACACATCCTTGTTGCCAGTGTACTAATACACTGAACACATCCTTGTCGCCAGTGTACTAATACACTGGACACAGCCTTGTCGCCAGTGTACTAATACACTGAACACATCCTTGTCGCCAGTGTACTAATACACTGGACACATCCTTGTTGCCAGTGTACTAATACACTGGACACATCATTGCCGCCAGTGTACTAATACACTGGACACATCCTTGTCGCCAGTGTACTAATACACTGGACACATCCTTGTCACCAGTGTACTAATACACTGGACACATCCTTGTCGCCAGTGTACTAATACAGTGGACACATCCTTGTCACCAGTGTACTAATACAGTGGGCACATCCTTGTCGCCAGTGTACTAATACAGTGGACGCATCCTTGTCGCCAGTGTACTAATACAGTGGACACATCCTTGTCGCCAGTGTACTAATACACTAGACACCTCCATGTCGCCAGGGTACTAATACAGTGGACACATCCTTGTCGCCAATGTACTAATACAGTGGACGCATCCTTGTCGCCAGTGTACTAATACACTGGACACATCCTTGTCACCAGTCAACTAATACACTGGACACATCCCTGTCGCCAGTGTACTAAAATAGTGGACACATCCTTGTCACCAATGTACTAATACAGTGGACACATCCTTGTTGCCAGTTTACTAATTCAGTGGACACATTCTTTTTGCCAGTGTACTAATTCAGTGGACACATTCTCATCACCTGTGTACTAGTACATTGGACACATTCTCATCACTTGTGTACTATAGTACAGTGGACACATTCTCATCACCTGTGCACTAGTACAGTGGACACATTCTCATCACCTGTGCACTAGTACAGTGGACACATTCTCATCACCTGTGCACTAGTACAGTGGACACATTCTCATCACCTGTGTACTAATACAGTGGACACATTCTCATCACCTGTGAACTAGTACGGTGGACACATTCTCATCACCTGTGTACTAATGCAGTGGACACATTCTCATTACCTATGTACTACTACAGTGGACACATACTCGTTACCTGTGTACTAGTACGGTGGACACATTCTCATCACCTGTATACTAATGCAGTGGACCCATTCTCATTACCTATGTACTACTACAGTGGACACATTCTCATCACCTGTGTACTAGTACAGTGGACATATTCTCATCACCTGTATACTAATAGACTGGACACATTCTCATAACCTGTGCACTAGTACAGTGGACACATTCTCATCACTTGTGTACTAGTATAGTGGACACATTCTCATCACCTGTGTACTAATACAGTGGACACATTCTCATCACCTGTGCTCTAGTACAGTGGACACATTCTCGTCGCCTGTGCACTAGTACAGTGGAGACATTCTCATAACCTGTGTACTAATACAGTGGACACATTCTCGTCGCCTGTGCACTAGTACAGTGGAGACATTCTCATCGCCTGTGTACTAATACAGTGGACACATTCTCATAACCTGTGTACTAATACAGTGGACACATTCTCATCACCTGTGTACTAGTAAGGCTATTAAATCTCTAGTAATCTTTCTTTAAGGCTGATAAATCTCTCGTAATCTTTCTGTAAGGCTGGTAAATCTCTAGTAATCTTTCTGTAAGGCTGGAAAATCTGTAGTAATCCTTCTGTAAGGCTGGTAAATCTCTAGTAATCTTTCTGTAAGGCTGGAAAATCTGTAGTAATCCTTCTGTAAGGCTGGTAAATCTCTAGTAATCTTTCTGTAAGGCTAGTAAATCTCTGGTAATCTTTCTGTAAGGCTGATAAATCTCTGGTAATCTTTGTGTAAGGCTGATAAATCTCTGGTAATCTTTGTGTAAGGCTGGTAAATCTCTGGTAATCTTTCTGTGAGGCTGGTAAATCTCTAGTACCCTTTCTGTAAGGCTGGTAAATCTCTAGTAATCTTTCTATAAGACTGATAAATCTCTAGTAATCTTTGTCAGGCTGGTAAATCTCTAGTAATCTTTGTCAGGCTGGTAAATCTCTAGTAATCTTTCTGTAAGGCTGGTAAATCTCCACTAATCTTTTTTGTAAGGATGGTAAATCTTTATAAATCTTTCTGTGAGGCTGGTAAATCTCTAGTAATCTTTCTGTAAGGCTGGTAAATCTCCAGCTGTCTTTCTGCAAGTCAACATTTCTCAGTGTAACTACAATTACATGTATTGATATCTGGCTTACACACACCCACACAAAGTTTTTAATATATAGCCTGTTATGCGCCCCTACTTCACTCCATTATATACAAAAATAAAAGGCCTGGTTAAAATAAGTTCTGTAATAATATATCGCGAACCACTTTATTACTAGCTAGATAAAGCAGGTTCGACTATATATTATTATCGGGTACGGTATGAATCATCAACAGTACTCTCATTGTATTACATTGTATTATATTATATCTTTCCCCATGATTATTATAATTATAATATTATATTATATTATTATTAGGTTAGGTATTATGAATGTGTAACCACTACTGTAGTGACCAATTGGTGGTTCTAGAATTGACGCCACGCGTCGCCTTCTGGCCGAGCTGAAGTCATACTATGAAGTACTGTAGTTGAGTGAGTCAGTCAGCTCCTAGCTCTGACTCGGTACGGGTCTTCAACCCAAAGCTCCTAGCTTAAACTAAAACTTAATACCAAGTCTATTGTCTTGCCTTTGCCATTAGTTTCCTGAAGTCTGGTAATTCATGTCACTTATGAAAGATAACTATTTCGTTACCCTAGACCTTTCTAAAAGAGTTAAATGGTGAGATTAGTAGATTATTAATTGAAATTATTGTATCATACTCTGTTAATGAGAATTTGAACGTAAGATTGGGTTTCTTGCTGTATAGTATTTCATTTATAATTGCTTGTGGTTATTTTAATTCACTAACCAAATACCAATGAAACTAAATGATTGGTAATAAAATAAAACTAACAAAAAAAAATGGAGTTATTTGTGCCCCTATTGTTACGGTGAAGATTAAGTCGTAACAAATGGGTTGTCTGTCCGGGAGCTACTTACCCTGAAGTACATATTTGTTTTGCATTAAAATTAAGCTCCCTTGCGAGAATTAAGAAAATGGATCCAGAAATTAAGTCATTATTAGATGAATTAACAGAGGCTACTCTTGACACTTTAAAATTACAGACGTGTTGGCAAATAGCTAGACAGTTAGATATACCTTATAATAGATACCATAGCGCTGAGACTCTTAGGTCCCTAATTAAGGATAGATTATTTCCGAAATCCCAAGCAATGCCAGAATTAGATTTGGAAGATAGTTTTATTTCTCAGTTCGAGGAAGTAGAAATCCCACGGACGGGAACTGCCTTAAATAATGAAGTTGAACCAGGGTTTACGAGGCCTTACTACTCAGTCCAGTCTCAAAGCTCTCCCCCGTTCATTTCCCCGGAGTATGTATCGGTGGTTGGAACGAACCCTCAGTTAAATGACGGGGATAATTTTAGGACTGGTGCTCGTCCCAAAATACTTCCGGAGAAGACGCCCGAATTCCCCTCGGTGTCATTACCTCTTGGGAATTTCACGTCCGAACAACTAGAGAGAATAGAACGCATATTACTATTACAAAACTCTCAAATCGAAGCTAGAACACGTCTAAACGAGGAAGAATTTAGGCGTGAAAGGTTTCTTTTTGAAACAAAGCAGAAGGGAGTTCCAGAAGAAAGAGACGTGAAGAGCACTGTAACCGGGTTTGACTTACATAAAGCAGCTCTGATGGTACCTTAAGTTTAACGAAACAGACTTAGATGAATTCTTTGAAATTTTTTGAGAATCAGGCACGTTCAATGGGCTGGCCCAAAGACAAATGGGCCACATTGCTGCACACATCTCTATATGGAAAGGCACAGTCTTGTGTCGCCTCCTTACCATATGAGTTTTATGTCCAGTACGACGTAGTAAAGAGAACTATTTTAGAAGCACATGACATGCTCCCTATTAGTTACCAAATAGCTTTTCGTTCCATGAAACGGCAAACAGGACAAACTTATTTACATTTTGCCCGAGGGAAAGCAGTGGTGTTTGAACGTTGGTGTCGAGCTTCTCGGGTCATGACTTTAAAAGATCTATCACAATTAATGTTACTAGAAGATTTGTATGCAAATTTTCCAGAGGGAGTTCGCCAGTATCTTGTTGGCCATCCGCAAACGACGTTGTTAGAGACTGCCGCGCTGGCAGACAACTTTGAGATTTCCCAGAGGTTGGTACAATCTGAAAGCCAGGTTATCAAACCAGCAACGAGACCCGAACCTGCGAAGCCTTTCGGTAAGCGACCTACCCAACCCGTTCACTCCCGTGTAACAAGTAAACCCGAAGTAAAACACCAAATTCAATCGAGCCCATCCTATAGACCAGATAGGTCATGGGAAAAAAATTAAATGTTCGTACTGTTCGAAGCTGGGACATTTCAAATCACAATGCTTTAAGCGTGATAGGGACCAGGGAAGGAGTCCATCCTATAGATTGCCCACACAAATAATATCCTCTACGACTTATCCAAGGAAGTCCGAGCCAAGAGTAGACGCTCTGTCCCAAGGAAAACTAACAGATCCTCCTAGTTGACTAAGCAGAATATGGGTATCATCGTCAAACTTGTCAAGGGCTATGAGTTCTTACTTTTCCAAAAGCAAAGTAGGAATTACCGATAGCCAGTTGTTGCAAGTGAATTCCTTTAGGGATACGGGGTCCTACTTAACATTATTAAGAGAAGGACTGTTATCATTCCCCGCCGGATCATATACGGGTTTCGACGCTCTGTTGGAAGCTTATGGTGGCTCCACTACGCGAGTACCCCTGTACAAGTTATATGTTGAAACTCCTATTTTTACAGGCTGGACGTCAATCGGAGTGTCTCCAACTAACTTCCCCATAAAAGACGTAGACCTATTGATTGGGAACGACTTAGCGGAAGAAGGAATATGGAAAGAGCCCATAGTTATGGAAAATCCAACCGAGGAAAATTACGTCATTGAAGCCCGACGAACGGAACCTACCCTCTTTCCTCTGAGCATAGTAACCCAAGCAATGACCAAACAGTCGCGTTCTCCGTTGGTATCGGAGGAAGTCATGGACGACGTCGACGTAGGAGTAGGAGACATATTCAACGAAAGCTCGAGTGTCGAGCCAACAATCCACCCAGAACCGATACCAGTTCCTAAGTCGGTGGTTTCCGAAATAGATTTATTCTCGAAGGAGGATCTAGTAAGAGAACTCCGAATAGACCCCTCCTTAAGTGACCTCAGGAAGCTTGCTGTGTTGGGAGAAGAAGCCCTTAAAAGCGACAGCTCTTACTATTGGGAGAAGGACTTACTGAAAAAGAAACTAGGATCTCTTAAAAGTGATCATCTAGTGGTCTTGCCTACCCCGTTTAGAAATTTAGCATGTAAGTTTGCTCATGACAGTCCTCAAGGCGGACATCTGGGACAAAAGAAGACTTTTAGAAAAATTGCTAAGCACTTCACATGGCCACGGTATGTAAGAAGCTGTTCAGTGTGTCAACTAGTAGGCAAACCTGCACATAATCCACCACCTGCGCCGTTGAACCCTATACAAGTAACAGGCGAACCCTTTTCACGTCTGGTGATCGACTGTGTCGGCCCGCTACCCAAGACTCGGCAGGGCAACCAGTTCCTGTTCACTATCATGGACACAGTCACCAGGTACCCGGAAGCAGTTCCTCTCAGGAGGATTAATGCTCGCCTAATAGTGAGAGCACTGATTAAGTTCTTCTCTCACTTCGGATTTCCAAGAGAAGTTCAATTGGATCAAGGGTCGAATTTTACTTCAAAATTTTTCCGTGAAGTCTTGGCTCAGTTAGGGGTCAAGACGGTTTACACGACGGCCTATCGACCCCAATCACAAGGCGTGGTGGAAAGGTTCCATCAAACTTTGAAGATTATGATGAGGTCCTATTGTTTACAGTATTCCAAAGATTGGGATGAAGGTATTCCACTACTCTTGTTTGCCCTAAGAGAAAGTGAACAAGACAACTTGAAGTTTTCGCCATTTGAGTTAATATATGGGCATCAAATTAGAGGACCAGTACAGGTTCTCAAAGAAGCTTGGACCGGGGAAGAAACGCTGACTTTTAGGAGCTCTCCTACCTTAATGAAAGAACGCCTGAGCCTAGCTAGAGAATTGGCTGCCAAAAACTTACGACAAGCACAGAGTAAGATGAAGGAGGAATACGATCATCGAACTACACTTCGTTCATTTGAACCAAAAGATCAAGTTCTGATTCAACGATTTCATCAGGGACATGCTCTACAGCCCAAATTTGAAGGTCCTTTAGAAATTGTGAAGCGCCTAAGTGACGTGAACTACTTGGTAAGGACGCCGAAGAAGAGGAACTCACAACGGACGTATCACATTAACCAACTTAAACCCTATTCAGGAATCGTTTCACCAGTTTCTACTATAGCTCCTCTGAACCAAGAACGGGTTCCAGTAAGTTAGGATGAAATGATAGGAATACCAGTTCTTCTGAACAATTCGACAGCCTTAAAGAATTTAAATTCTCTACTGATAAATCTGGAAGTGGACAAAGGACACGAAATAAAATCCCTGATTAAGGCAAATCTCCACCTATTCAATGACGTCCCAAAACCGTGTACGTTGGGTGTGCATGATGTTACTCTCAGAGAACCTACTCCAATCAGACAATCTCCCTACAGAGTGAGTCCCAAGAAACAAGGTGAGCTAGAGGCAGAGGTGAACTTCCTACTCTCACACGGGTTGATAAAACCAAGTAACAGTCCTTGGGCATCCCCGTGCATTCTAGTCCCCAAACCAGATGGGACCTCCCGTATGTGCACGGATTTTAGAAAAGTCAATGCTGTAACAGTACCTGATGGGTTTCCAATACCCAGAATTGACGACTTAATAGACAAGGTCTCCAGAGCTAAGTACATGTATATCAGTAAATTGGACTTGTTAAGAGGGTATTACCAAGTCCCGTTGTCACCAAGAGCTCAAGAGATATCGGCTTTTACGATACCTGGTGGCCTATACGAGTATTGCGTTATGCCCTTCGGCTTCTGTAACGCGGCTTCTATGTTCCAGCGTATTATGAACATACTTACGGGCGGATTGGACGGAGTAGAAGCTTACTTAGACGACTTAGTCGTATACAGCGACAGTTGGCCCCAACACCTTAAACAGCTTAAAGCCTTGTTTGACGCCTTAAGTAAACATAATTTTACAGTGAATTTGTCCAAGTGTGAGTTTGGCCAGACGAAAATTAAATACTTAGGATTTCGGATTGGACAAGGTGAAGTCGCTCCTTTGAACGCCAAAGTAAAGGCCCTCTTAGAATTTCCTACCCCTAAGGATAGGAAAAGCGTATCAAGATTTTTAGGAGTTGCCGGTTACTACCGTCGGTTCTGTCCGAATTTTGCACAGGTAGCTTTTCCCCTAACTGAATTAACAAGTCCAAAAACAAAGTTTTCATGGACCCAGGACTGTGAAATTGCTTTTAATCGTTTAAAAAGATTACTATCCTCTTCCCCAGTATTGCTAAGTCCTGATTTTAATAAACCATTCCACTTACAAATAGATGCCAGTGCGTATGCTTTGGGAGCCGCATTGTTACAGAAGGCTCCAAATTCTGACCTATTACAACCTGTTTCTTATTTTTCTTCTAAGTTAAAGAAACACCAAATTAATTATTCAACTATAGAAAAAGAAGCCTTAGCTCTCGTTGTATGCCTAGAGAATTTTGATGTATATTTAGGATCTTCTACCCATCAGATATCGGTGTACTCCGATCATAATCCTTTGACCTTCATAAATTCTATGAAATCGAAGAATGCCAGAATACTTCGTTGGGCTTTGAGAATTCAACCCTTCTCTATTACCATTTCCCATATAAAAGGAAAACATAATCTCATTGCTGATGCCCTCTCTAGGCCTTGAAATTTTATTAATATACCTTTATTTTTAACAGTATGAGTCGGTACTTTTATGACCATCTGTGGCATGCAAAGAGTACGTAACCTTTATTCGGCGCATGTACACACCCTCATTTACAGGCTATCTCCCCCAACCAGCGAACCAGGTTGCTAAGAGTTGATGATGGGGCCCCGTCGTTCAACTAGTGACCAGGTTCTAGCCAATAAGAAGATGGGTTTGGCAATCGCAGAGGTTATGTGGGTACCGCTCTCCTGTCTGCCCTTGTCATTCCCATTCTAGAGCTGGTTGAAGCACGGTCTGCTATCTTGTGGCTTCTATTTCTGCTTTGCTTACCGTGGAGTGCACTATACTTATCACTGTACATAGTGTACATATTGCTGTTATAAATTGGTGAAGGATAATATAAGTCTAAACTTTTTCTACTGTGTTTATTTGCTCCGTAGGTGTATCATCTTCCTCCTGCGAGAACATAGTAGCTTTTGCCCTAGCTCCCGTAGAGGGAGGAGTCTGATGTGCCATCTCTTCTTCTATAAGTTTGTCAGCAATCAGTGAACGCAGTTGTGCAGCTGTGAGAGTGCGTTTGTATGTAATGCCAATGGAACGAGCAATTTGCCAACAACGCTGTAGGGACAATTTAGGTAGGTTATGCAAAGTATATGCCGACACCAGACGTCTGACTCGTCTAGGTGGCATAAGTTATTCGCTATGCACAGTACGATTGCAGAATACCCCAACGTAACACGTTAATTTGCAGAACACGCTTAGCTATGCACAGTACGATTGCAGAATACGCATACAAGCAAAGCTGACTGCAAAATTCTCCACATCGAACAGGCTAGTAACAACTGACACACAAAATTTGTAAAGCAATGCCAGACAGCAAGCTGCACAATGTTCCTGCTACGAGCTTCACCCTAAGCTCAACCGTTTCTCTAAGTCCAGCTCAACTCTCGGACAGGCTACCCATATTACAACCCAGGATTCCAAATGGCCTGTTACCCCGGGTGTAATGGGAGTAGATAAACACAGTAGAAAAAGTTTAGACTTATATTATCCTTCACCAATTTATAACAGCAATATGTACACTATGTACAGTGATAAGTATAGTGCACTCCACGGTAAGCAAAGCAGAAATAGAAGCCACAAGATAGCAGACCGTGCTTCAACCAGCTCTAGAATGGGAATGACAAGGGCAGACAGGAGAGCGGTACCCACATAACCTCTGCGATTGCCAAACCCATCTTCTTATTGGCTAGAACCTGGTCACTAGTTGAACGACGGGGCCCCATCATCAACTCTTAGCAACCTGGTCCCCTGGTGTGGGGGTTTTTTTTTTAGTGAGGGGATGCGGGCTACCGTCCGCCTGTATCTTGGACCTATGCTAGCCTGTCTGACTGCTGTCTCACTCTAAGTTTAGGGTTTGGCTTTTGGTCACAAGAAAAGCTGAGCTCTATCTAAGAGTTGGATGGTGGAGAGGAAAGGCGGTCCCATTATTTTGTGCCATGGCGGCACGGTTACCACTGGGAGGTGGCAGCCTAATCCTGAGCCTTCTCGGGGTGGGGGTGTGGCATGCAAAGAGTACGTAACCTTTATTCGGCGCATATACACACCCTCATTTACAGGCTATCTCCCCAACCAGCGAACCAGGTTGCTAAGAGTTGATGATGGGGCCCCGTCGTTCAACTAGTGACCAGGTTCTAGCCAATAAGAAGATGGGTTTGGCAATCGCAGAGGTTATGTGGGTACCGCTCTCCTGTCTGCCCTTGTCATTCCCATTCTAGAGCTGGTTGAAGCACGGTCTGCTATCTTGTGGCTTCTATTTCTGCTTTGCTTACCGTGGAGTGCACTATACTTATCACTGTACATAGTGTACATATTGCTGTTATAAATTGGTGAAGGATAATATAAGTCTAAACTTTTTCTACTGTGTTTATTTGCTCCCATTACACCCGGGGTAACAGGCCATTTGGAATCCTGGGTTGTAATACCATCTATGTTGTGGAGAAAGCTGGAGATGATGTAGGACTGCTGTCTATGTTACAACCTCTGCTACTGTGACAGATGCTACCCACCACAGAGAGTACAAGTCAATGGCGACCGTCAGTCGCGAGGGGGGAGGTGTTACGCACCCCTACTTCACTCCATTATATACAAAAATAAAAGGCCTGGTTAAAATAAGTTCTGTAATAATATATCGCGAACCACTTTATTACTAGCTAGATAAAGCAGGTTCGACTATATATTATTATCGGGTACGGTATGAATCATCAACAGTACTCTCATTGTATTACATTGTATTATATTATATCTTTCCCCATGATTATTATAATTATTATATTATATTATTATTAGGTTAGGTATTACGAATGTGTAACCACTACTGTAGTGACCAGTTGGTGGTTCTAGAATTGACGCCACGTGTCGCCTTCTGGCCGAGCTGAAGTCATACTATGAAGTAGTTGAGTGAGTCAGTCAGCTCCTAGCTCTGACTCGGTACGGGTCTTCAACCCAAAGCTCCTAGCTTAAACTAAAACTTAATACCAAGTCTATTGTCTTGCCTTTGCCATTAGTTTCCTGAAGTCTGGTAATTCATGTCACTTATGAAAGATAACTATTTCGTTACCGTAGACCTTTCTAAAAGAGTTAAATGGTGAGATTAGTAGATTATTAATTGAAATTATTGTATCATACTCTGTTAATGAGAATTTGAACGTAAGATTGGGTTTCTTGCTGTATAGTATTTCATTTATAATTGCTTGTGGTTATTTTAATTCACTAACCAAATACCAATGAAACTAAATGATTGGTAATAAAATAAAACTAACAAAAAAAAAAGGAGTTATTTGTGCCCCTATTGTTACGGTGAAGATTAAGTCGTAACATAGCCTCTTTGTTGAAGTCTGTTCCTCTCCCTGAAGTCTGTTCCTCAGCTTTAGACCAGACTAGGCTGGAACCAGGGTGGCTACAGCCTGTGAGGGCTTAATTTTAAGCTGTCCTTTGTGTTGGTCTCAATGGTATTGAGAGGAACAGGATAATAATGGCTTGCCTAGTGATCTGCGGAATGCTGCTTCACTCATCGCCTCAACACAATGGCTTGTACTTCCTCTTAATTTTCTCAAACCTAGCCTTACTAACACCAAAGTCACTACCACTGCTTTCAACTCAGATTTTTGCAACTTTAACATAAACCAGCTGTGCTTTTGTATGTATGTGCTTATTGTCTGAAAAAAGAGTTCAAATATCAAATGTTACAAGAATAAGCTGTACCATAGCTGGAATAATTCACACTCAACCCATAACTTGGAAACAAATGACAGTCATGACACTTCAGTCAGACATAGACCATTATCGAATCACAATGATCTGATTGTATCCAGGTTTCTGCATTTATGTGAAGATGGGTTGTATAGAATGTAAGGTGTTGGTATTGTAAAAAAGTGTGGCATGACTATTGTAGCAGTGTGACTATTGTGATAGCGACACTATCACAGTAGTCACACTACTACAATAGTCATGCCTTGACTTCATTCCATAAAAGCACCCAGAAATTATGAAGCACTTTTTTTAAAGTGCCAACACCTTATATTATATACAAGCTATCTTCACATAAATGTAGAAACCTGCATAACACTGATGATGTTTAAAGATGGACTGAAACACTGTCTAAAGTTTCTCCCTCAAGTTGTTGAATGTTTTTGCAAAAATATTTCTCCATTTTTATTATGTTATCATCACACAGTTAAAACCCTTTTACATCTTGCTCTTCTGTATGTGTTTTATCAATGATAAAACTATGAAGTTGCAAGCTCAATTATCAGTTTTTCTGGCAGTCTTTGGTTAGACTAAATCACAGGAATACAGTAGTCAAATCTTTACTCTCTCTTCAAGGTGAGCTGTACTCAAACAGTTGTCTTTCTTTCAGATTCGTGAGGAATTTCAACACTCGAACCTACAAGAGACAGAAAGATTATTGACTGAGAAGGAAGCTCACCGTGATTGTCTCACAACTGCTAGTGCAAGTGTAAGTGTTTGTTGATAAGTGTTTTATTACACGTCTACTCACACCAGGGATTGTTGAGGAAAGTAGAAGCACATGGAATAGGAGGGAAAAAAAATCCATGGATAGAGGAATGGTTGACAGGCAGCAGAGAGTTTGCATAAGTGGGGAGAAATCAGGGTGGGGATGCTCACAAGTGGTGTTCACAGGGGTCAGTGTTGGGCCCTTTACTGTTTGCAGTTTACATAAATCATATAGATAAGAGAATAAATAGGCTGTCTGATTAATTCTGACATGGACATTAAGAGCACTACAGGAAGATCTGAAAAGATTGACACAGTAGTCAGAGAAGCTGCAGATATATTTTAATTTATGTAAACAAATGCAGAGTTCTAAACTTGGGAAAATAAAATAATCATGGCACACTTATGAACTAAATAATGTAGATCTTAACCACTCTGAATGCAAAAAAAGATTTAAGAGTTCTGGTTAGCAGTAATCTAAAACCAAGACAACATTGCTTAAGTGTTCACAATAAAGCTAATGGAATTTTGGCTTCATATCAAGAAGCATAAATAGCAGGAGTCCTCAGGTTATACTTCAACTCTGTATACAGTGGACCATTATATAACATGGGTTTATTTGTCACATTTTAGCTATTACACTATTGAAAAATTGCGACGTAATTTTGTACAGCACTTCATAAGACTAGCTTACCATGGTTCGCCTTATGGGTAGGAAAAACACCCAACCCTCTCCCAGACCTCCTTTCATACATGTATCGTATGACTCTTCTCTGAACTAGTTGTGTTTGTACAGTAGTAGATCACAGCTACCCACATAAACTTACTTGACTTGACTTACTGGCCTAAAGTTAGATTTTTTCACTGAAAAGGACCCTGACATCTAGAAGCAGTGCTCTAAAACAGGGTCGAGAGCAGCTGATGATGCCTTACTATCAGCTGTATAGTGTACTGCAGTGTAAAATAGCCCAGAGATCCATTACAGAATTTATGCACACTCAGGCACAACCATCAACTTTAGTACCAGAACCTCTACCATCCACCTCAGCCCAGTAGGACCACAACATAACTCTCCACTCTCTTCACAATCAGTGACGAACACCAGCACCCACAATGGTAGGTAAGAAATGCTATTATTTCTGTTGCATTTGTAGGCTTAACCATTGCTCGCAAACTTGCTCATAGGGTCAGAACCCCCCTCCCCTCCCATATTCTTATGAAATGATAGAGAATTTTTTTTCCAAAGGTAATGAAACCAAAAGTTAGAAGTCTCGGTGATATTTACGCATTGGTGATTTCGCCCACTTTGAGACCTATTTTGGGCCAATTCCTTTATTTATTTATTTATTATTAATTTGGACATGATACATAGAAGTACAAAGAAATACAGTGGTTAAGTGTACATGCCAAAAGCCCCTTGTATGCAGAGCATTATGGGCAGGCTTAAAATTAACTTAAGATTAACTAAGCAATGATATATTCAGTGGTAAAAATTATAGTAAACAAATAACAATTAAGCACAAATGAGTACAGTGGACCCCCGGTATTCGATATTAATCCGTTCCTGAGAGCTCATCGTATACCAAAATTATCGAAAGGCGAATTAATTTTCTTCATACGAAATAATGGAAATCAAATTAATCTGTGCAAGACACCCAAAAGTATGAAAAAAAAAATTTTACCACATGAAATATTAAGTTTAATGCACACAAACTGAAGAAGACATGCACAGTTTGTAGTACTTTACTAACAATAGAATACAGTGGACCCCCGCATAACGATATTAATCCGTTCATGAGAGCTCATTGTTATGCGAAATTATCGTTATGCGAATGAATTTTCCCCATAAGAAATAATGGAAATCAAATTAATCCATGCAAGACACCCAAAAGTATGAAAAAAAAAATTTTACCACATGAAATATACATTTTCCTACACACAAAGAGAAGGATACATCCACAATAGTAGAGTAGTACATGCACAGTATATATTGTGCATGTACTACTCTACTAAATGAAGAATAAATGACACTTACCTTTATTGAAGATGCAGCAATGACTGATGAGACACTGTGTCCTGGGAGTGCCTTTTCCTCCTGAGTACTGTAGGTCCTGTTTGGCATTTTCTTCCAGAACAGGCCTTATCACACTGTGTATGCCACTACGATTCTTAAATCTCTCAAACCAACCTTTGCTGGCTTTAAATTCACCAATATGAGCACTAGTTCCAGGCATTTTTCCCTGTTCACCTGGGTGTTAGTCGACTGGTGTGGGTTGCATCCTGGGAGACAAGATTAAGGACCCCAATGGAAATAAGTTAGAGTCCTCGATGATGCACTGACTTTCTTGGGTTATCCTGGGTGGCTAACCCTCCGGGGTTAATTGTTTCTTGGTAATTGTTTCACGTTAAGCCACACCAACAACACTCTCTCCACATCTTCGAGTAATACAGCTGATGGTGGTGCAGCAACAGCAACAGCTGTGGTGCATCTGACCATGGTGCAGCAGCAGCTGGGTGCAGCAACAGCTGACCATGGTGCAGCTGCAGCTGTGGTGCAGCAGCAGCTGTGGTGCAGCAACAGCTGACTGGTCCAATTTATCAGCTGACCGTGGTGCAGCAGCAGCTGACTGTGGTACAATAATATTTATCACCCTTTTTACCACAGGGTTGGCACTAGAAGCTTTCTTTGGGCCCATGGTGGCTTATTTAGCAGTTACAAGCACTATAAATAATGGAATAATACAAAATGTATCGAATGTATGCATGCAACCGGCCACCCTGGCTTGTAAACAATGATGGCAAGGCAGGCGCTCAGGCTGGACGGACAGGTTCAGGGGGACGAGTCATGTTCAGAAACAGCTGATGGTGCAACAGCAGCTGACCGTGGTGCAGCAGCAGCTGACTGATCCAGCAACAGCTGACTGGTCCAGCAACAGCTGACTGGTCCAGCAACAGCTGACTGATCCAGCAACAGCTGACTGATCCAGCAACAGCTGACTGGTCCAGCAACAGCTGACTGGTCCAGCAACAGCTGACTGGTCCAGCAACAGCTGACTGATCCAGCAACAGCTGACTGATCTAGCAACAGCTGACTGATCCAGCAACAGCTGACTGGTCCAGCAACAGTTGACTGATCCAGCAACAGCTGACTGGTCCAGCAACAGCTGACTGGTCCAGCAACAGCTGACTGATCCAGCAACAGCTGACTGATCCAGCAACAGCTGACTGATCCAGCAACAGCTGAGTGGTCCAGCAACAGTTGATCGTGGTGCAGCTGCAGCAGCTAACTGATCCAGCAACAGCTGACTGGTCCAGCAACAGCTGATCGTGGTGCAGCAGCAGCTGACTGATTCAGCAACAGCTGACTGGTCCAACAACAGCTGATCGTGGTGCAGCAGCAGCTGACTGATCCAGCAACAGCTGACTGGTCCAACAACAGCTGATCGTGGTGCAGCAGCAGCTGACTGATCCAGCAGCAGCTGACTGGTCAAGCAACAGCTGACCATGGTGCAGCAGCAGCTGACTGTGGTATGATAGTATTTCTCACCCTTTTTACCACTGGGTTAGCACTAGAGGCTTTCTTGGGGCCCATGGTCACTTATTTTGCAGATGAAATCACCAAAAACACTGTAATAACACGAAATGTTCCGATTGTATGCTTGGATGTTACCACGGAGGCTGGCTGGTAAAAAATGCCACCGGCGGAACATGTGAGGCTGGCTCAGGCCGCACATTGGACGCATCTTGGATGAACAGCGTTGAGCGGGTTTTTTAGCGGTATGCGAGGCGAAATCTTAGCGATAAAATGTATCAGTATGCGGATTTAACGTTATGTAAGGCCAACGGTATGCGGGGGTCCACTGTACATGACACTTACCTTTAATGAAGATCTGGTGATGATTGATGGGATGGGAGGAGGGGAGAGTGTGGAAGTTATTGTTTAGAAGGGGAATCCCCTTCCATTAGGACTTGAGGTAGCAAGTCCTTTCACAGGGTTACTTCCCTTCTTCTTTTAATGCCACTAGGACCAGCTTGAGAGTCACTGGACCTCTGTCGCACAACAAATCTGTCCATAGAGCTCTGTACGTCCTGTTCCTTTATGATTTGTCTAAAACGGGCCACAACATTGTCATTGTAATAGTCTCCAGCATGGCTTGCAATAGCTGTGTTAGGGTGATTTTCATCCATAAAGGTTTGCAGTTCAACCCACTTTGCACACATTTCCTTAATTTTTGAGGTAGGCACAATGGATTCCACAACTGGCATAGGCTTCTCAGGGTTAGCCTCAAACCCTTCAAAATCTTTCTTAATTTCCATACTAATTCTCACCCTTTTTACCACAGGGTTGGCACTAGAAGCTTTCTTGGGACCCATGGTGACTTATTTTGCAGAAACAAGCACCAAAAACACTGTGATAATATGGAATGTACCGAATGTATCCTGAGATGCAAGCACACTGGCTGGCTTGTAAACACTGGCACACACAGGGCAGTTCTGGCCACACATGGACACGTCTCGGACGAATCGCGTGTGGCGGGTTTTTTAATGAGAGGCGAGGCAAAATTTTTGCGTTAAAATGTATCGAATACAGGATTTATCGGATACCGATGCCATCGAATACCGGGGGTCCACTGTATTTCAAAGACAGGTCATTTGGTCATTTACTGAGTTGCTGTGCTTTCAGTAGAATGGAGTACAGTGGACCCCCGGTTTACGATATTATTTCATTTCAGAAGTATGTTTAGGTGCCAGTATAGAACAAATTTGGTCCCATAAGGAATATTGTGAATAAGATTAGTCCATTTCAGACCCCCAAACATACACGTACAAATGCACTTACATAAATACACTTACATAATTGGTCGCATTGGGAGGTGATCGTAAAGCGGGGGTCCACTGTATTCTGTTAGATAATGTAATTAAAAAAAAAAAAGGTTGATAGGGCCACAGGTTAAACATTTATGAGATACAATTATTCAGTATTTATTTAGTTGTGGGTGATTAAGTGATTTTTAAGAAGAGACTTGAATTTATAAGCAGACAGTGTTTCTTTTATATTCGCAGGTAATGAATTCCAGATTTTTGGGCCTTTTATGTGCATTGAGTTTTTGCATAGCGTGCGATGGACACGAGGAACATCAAAGAGTGATCTGTGCCTTGTGTTATTGTCATGTGTTCTGTTGAGGAAGGAGACATTTGAGAGGAGGGTTTATATCCGAGTTAAGTGTTCTATGTATGTACAGGTCCGCCATCACAAATCCGACAATCAGTTATTTGGTTCCTTCAGTTATTTGGCACTAATTTTGGCTAGCATAATTTCAAATTTCCAGGGTCGCCACACCAACCTGCTGGTACTGTTTGGTGGCGCTACTTGCTGCATAAGTCATTCCAATTTCTTTTTCTCCATTTATTGTTTTAACCTGCTTACTTTTAGCCCTAGCCATGGTTCCAATGAATAAAAGAAATGCTTCTCATTATGTAAAGCACTGACACAGTACATTATCCATTAAAGATAAGGTGGCTTTGAAGCCACTGTCGGTTGTCATGAACTCAGTCTCATGATGCAGGAGAATATGCTTTATTATTACGCTAATATCAACACTACAGCTTATTTGCCTATCACAATTGATCTAATATGACATAAGAGACAATATAAATAACATGAAACATATTAAATACTCCAGAATGAATAATATTTGGCATAACACCGAGCAGTTCAACAAAGTTATAAAGAGGATATGGTAAACAAATACCATTCTCCTATCCTTGTCTTGGGGACTTATATTAGAGAAAACGGAGTATAGCACAGGGCTAACTGTGATATACACTCGTACTCCACCATAAACATGAAACAAAAAAGTTATTTTCTCTCTATAGATTATCACACATAGCGGCATATGTGTAGAGAACCTAGGGTAACACCAAAAAAGTCAATGTGGCTTATTTCTAGTAGCTGGCTTGGGTTAGCCATATATGAATTTTGGTAAATATTCGATTCCCAGCCAGGGTAGAAACATTAGGCGTGTTTCTTTACACCTGTTGTCTATGTTTACCCATCAGTAAATGGGTACCTGGGTATTAGCCGACTAGTGTGCGTGTTATCCTCGGACACTGACCTAATTTGCTTGAAATACTCTGCATAACAAGCGGCTTTCTATACAGTAGTATGTCACTGATGTCAGCTAGGCTTGTATACCTTGTACATGTACGTGTAGTAAATAAAGATATTATTATTATTATTATTATTATTATTATTATTATTATTATTATTATTATTATTATTATTATTGTTATTATATTAATGTAAATGTAAAAATGTAAAAAGAGAGCAAATGAGAGAGTGGGTGAGATGTTATCAACAAATTTTGTTGAAAATAAGAAAAAGTTTTGGAGTGAGATTAACAAGTTAAGGAAGCCTAGAGAACAAATGGATTTGTCAGTTAAAAATAGGAGAGGAGAGTTATTAAATGGAGAGTTAGAGGTATTGGGAAGATGGAAGGAATATTTTGAGGAATTGTTAAATGTTGATGAAGATAGGGAAGCTGTGATTTCGTGTATAGGGCAAGGAGGAATAACATCTTGTAGGAGTGAGGAAGAGCCAGTTGTGAGTGTGGGGGAAGTTCGTGAGGCAGTAGGTAAAATGAAAGGGGGTAAGGCAGCCGGGATTGATGGGATAAAGATAGAAATGTTAAAAGCAGGTGGGGATATAGTTTTGGAGTGGTTGGTGCAATTATTTAATAAATGTATGGAAGAGGGTAAGGTACCTAGGGATTGGCAGAGAGCATGCATAGTTCCTTTGTATAAAGGCAAAGGGGATAAAAGAGAGTGCAAAAATTATAGGGGGATAAGTCTGTTGAGTGTACCTGGTAAAGTGTATGGTAGAGTTATAATTGAAAGAATTAAGAGTAAGACGGAGAATAGGATAGCAGATGAACAAGGAGGCTTTAGGAAAGGTAGGGGGTGTGTGGACCAGGTGTTTACAGTGAAACATATAAGTGAACAGTATTTAGATAAGGCTAAAGAGGTCTTTGTGGCATTTATGGATTTGGAAAAGGCGTATGACAGGGTGGATAGGGGGGCAATGTGGCAGATGTTGCAAGTGTATGGTGTAGGAGGTAGGTTACTGAAAGCAGTGAAGAGTTTTTACGAGGATAGTGAGGCTCAAGTTAGAGTATGTAGGAAAGAGGGAAATTTTTTCCCAGTAAAAGTAGGCCTTAGACAAGGATGTGTGATGTCACCGTGGTTGTTTAATATATTTATAGATGGGGTTGTAAGAGAAGTAAATGCGAGGGTCTTGGCAAGAGGCGTGGAGTTAAAAGATAAAGAATCACACACAAAGTGGGAGTTGTCACAGCTGCTCTTTGCTGATGACACTGTGCTCTTGGGAGATTCTGAAGAGAAGTTGCAGAGATTGGTGGATGAATTTGGTAGGGTGTGCAAAAGAAGAAAATTAAAAGTGAATACAGGAAAGAGTAAGGTTATGAGGATAACAAAAAGATTAGGTGATGAAAGATTGAATATCAGATTGGAGGGAGAGAGTATGGAGGAGGTGAACGTATTCAGATATTTGGGAGTGGACGTGTCAGCGGATGGGTCTATGAAAGATGAGGTGAATCATAGAATTGATGAGGGAAAAAGAGTGAGTGGTGCACTTAGGAGTCTGTGGAGACAAAGAACTTTGTCCTTGGAGGCAAAGAGGGGAATGTATGAGAGTATAGTTTTACCAACGCTCTTATATGGGTGTGAAGCGTGGGTGATGAATGTTGCAGCGAGGAGAAGGCTGGAGGCAGTGGAGATGTCATGTCTGAGGGCAATGTGTGGTGTGAATATAATGCAGAGAATTCGTAGTTTGGAAGTTAGGAGGAGGTGCGGGATTACCAAAACTGTTGTCCAGAGGGCTGAGGAAGGGTTGTTGAGGTGGTTCGGACATGTAGAGAGAATGGAGCGAAACAGAATGACTTCAAGAGTGTATCAGTCTGTAGTGGAAGGAAGGCGGGGTAGGGGTCGGCCTAGGAAGGGTTGGAGGGAGGGGGTAAAGGAGGTTTTGTGTGCGAGGGGCTTGGACTTCCAGCAGGCATGCGTGAGCGTGTTTGATAGGAGTGAATGGAGACAAATGGTTTTTAATACTTGACGTGCTGTTGGAGTGTGAGCAAAGTAACATTTATGAAGGGATTCAGGGAAACCGGCAGGCCGGACTTGAGTCCTGGAGATGGGAAGTACAGTGCCTGCACTCTGAAGGAGGGGTGTTAATGTTGTAGTTTAAAAACTGTAGTGTAAAGCACCCTTCTGGCAAGACAGTGATGGAGTGAATGATGGTGAAAGTTTTTCTTTTTCGGGCCACCCTGCCTTGGTGGGAATTGGCCGGTGTGATAATAAAAATAATAATTATTTTCTCAGTTGTTTGTTGGGTTATCTTATTCAAACTTGTGCAATGTATGATGGAAAGATACTTCTTCACGTACACCAAAAATGAAAGAAATCAGACCATAAATACCGGAGTTCACTTCTCAGCCATTAGCGGCCGCTTAGCGGTATACAGTGGACCCCCGCATAACGATATTATTTCAATCCAGAAGTCTGTTTGGGTGCCGTTATAGACCGAATTTGTTCCCATAAGAGATATTGTGAATTAGATTAGTCCGTTTCAGACCCCCAAAAATACACCTACAAAAGCACTTACAAAAATACACTTACATAATTGGTCGAGTTGGGAGCTGATCGTTATGCGGGGGTCCACTGTATTTTTGTATGGTTGTTATGGTTATATTCTCATTTTTTCGGTCTCATTTGATAGAATGAAAGATATATTACAGAAATAGATATGATTTTGATTGCTTTCATGACGAAAATTACGCTCACAGTAGTGAAAATGTTCTATTCTTTAGCGAAGCTCAAGAGTAAATAAATGACGTCACCGTCCAATACCTGTTTGCCTGCCAGTCTAAATTCCAGTATGGAGTCAAGAATGGCTTGACATTATTTATACAATTATTACAATAATGCAGCAGTCTGCATAACAGTAAATCTTCTATTTTTTTGTGAATAAAAATTCCAAATGAAAAGCAAGAGTAATATAAGAGGGGCTTGTAGCCGTGACTAATGAACAGAGAAAATGTTATTTTAGTGCCAGGAATGTCTGCATTGTTTATTCTGGATCCTATTTTGAAATTGGCATCTGTTGAAATTTGTGTGAAATCGGCCAAATTGCCAATTTCTGACCACTTTATTGGGTAGTTGAAATAAGTGAATGGGTGGTTTCTTGTACTCAGTTGACAGACTAGAAGTAAATAAGTTTATTCAGGTATACACAAATACAGTTACATAGATTGTCATACATAGCAGTGTATGTATAGAGAACCTAGGATAACCCAGAAAAGTCAGACAAAGTGACTTATTTCCAGTACCTGGCTTGGGCTTGCCATATATGATTTTTGGTAAATATTTTTTTTCTTGGTTGTTTGTTGGGCTATCTCATTGAAACTTGGGCAATGTATGATGGAAAGATGCTTCTTAACGTACAACAAAAATAAAAAAGACGGACGATAAATAAGGGAGTTAACTTCTCAGCCTTTAGCAGCCTCTTTGCAGTATATTTTCGTATGGTTTTTATGGTTGTATTTTCATTGTTTTGGACTCATATGATAGAATGGAAGATATATTACAGAAATAGACATGACTTTGATTGCTTTCATGACGAAAAGTACCTTGAAATTGAGCTCAAAGTAGCAGAAATGTTTGATTTTTGCCAATGTTCAATGAACTGTGTAAGTCAAGTTGGTTAATTTTATTAAGTGTATTCTAACCTAACCACTCTGTAATCCGGCAAACTCAGTAATCCGGCACACTACAGGTCCCAGTGATGCCGGATTTGTGATTTAGGACCTGTAGTAGGTACAATAATAAGTATGGATGTTTTGTACGGTGAGTAGGTTTAGAGTTTTGAATATTGGTGGAGTGTGCTGCCTGTAGTGGGAATTTGTTATCATTCTGACTGCAGCTTTTTGTTGGGTAATTAATGGTCTGAGATGGTTTATTGTTGTTGAGCCCCATGCACAAATTCCATAGGTGAGATAAGGGTAAATAAGTGAGTGATATAGGGCCAGGAGGGCTGACTGTGGAACATTGTATCATATCTTCGATAGTATGCCTACGGTCTTGGAAATTTTCTTAGAAATTTGTTGTACATGTGTTTGAAATTTGAGTCTATTATCAAGGTGGATTCCTGGGAATTTTCCCTCTGTGAGCTTTGTGATAGGTGATCCGTTTATCATTATGTTAAGAGGGACATCTGTAGCTCTGTTTCCAAACTGAATGAAGTAGGTTTTGTCAATGTTGAGAGTAAGTTTGTTAGTCATCATCCAGGTAGATATTTTCTGTAATTCGGTATTCACAGTACTGGCTAGCATGACTGGGCTTGGGTGAGAGAAGACATATGTAGTGTCATCTGCAAATAGTGTGGGTTTGAGTAGTTGTGATGCATTTGGTAAGTTATTTATGTAAACGAGAAAGAGAAGAGGGCCAAGGACACTTCCCTGTGGGACACCAACTGTAATTGGCTGTGCAGAAGAGTGTGCTCCATTTGTGTACATATATTGGCTTCTGTTGCTGAGGTATGACTTTAGGTAGTTGAGGGAGTGCCCTCTTATACCATAGTGCGACAATTTTATGTGGAGCAAATCATGGTCAACTGTAACAAAAGCTTTACGTAAATCAATGAAGATCCCCAGTGGGACTTCTTTTTTCTCTAGTGCAGTGTATATTTGTTCTAGCATATGTATAATATGTATAATAGCAGGTAGTAGGTTGGTAGACAGCAACCGCCCAGGGAGGTACTACCATCCTGCCAAGTGAGTGTAAAACGAAAGCCTGTAATTGTTTTACATGATGGTAGGATTGCTGGTGTCCTTTTTTTTCTGTCTCATAAACATGCAAGATTTCAGGTACGTCTTGCTACTTCTACTTACACTTACGTCACACTACACATGCATGTACAAGCATATACAGTGGACCCCCGCATAGCGACCTTAATCCGTGCAAGAGGGCTGGCTGTTATGCAAAATGTTCGCTATGTGAATGAATTTTCCCCATAAGAAATAATGGAAATAAAATTAATCCGTGCAAGACACCCAAAAGTATGAAAAAAAATTTTTTTTACCACAAAAAAATGTTAATTTTAGTACACACAAACTGAAAAAGGCATGCACAATTACATGACACTTACTTTTATTGAAGATCTGGTGATGATTGATGGGATGGGAGGAGGGGAGAGAGAGTGTTAGTGTTTAGAAGGGGAATCCCCTTCCATTAAGACTTGAGGAGGCAAGTCCTTTTCTGGGGTTACTTCCCTTCTTCTTTTAATGCCACTAGGACCAGCTTCAGAGTCACTGGACTTCTTTCGCACAACATATCTGTCCATAGTGGCCTGTACCTCTCGTTCCTTTATGATTTGTCTAAAGTGGTTCACAACATTGTCATTGTAACAGTCACCAGCACGGCTTGCAATAGCTGTGTGAGGGTGATTTTTCATCAAAAAAGGTTTGCACTTCAAGCCATTTTGCACACATTTCCTTAATCTTTGAAGTAGGCAATTCCTTCAATTTCTCTCTCCCCTCCTTTGAACCAGTTTCCCCAGGTCTGGCCTCTTGCTCTTGAAGTTGATCTATCAGCTCATCAGTGGTTAGTTCTTCATTGTCCTCCTCCACCAACTCTTCCACATCATCCCCACTAACCTCCAACCCCAAGGACTTCCCCAATGCCACAATTGATTCCTCAACTGGTATACTCCTCTCAGGGTTAGCCTCAAACCCTTCAAAATCCCTTTTGTCTACACATTCTGGCCACAGTTTCTTCCAAGCAGAGTTCAAGGTTCTCTTAGTCACTCCCTCCCAAGCCTTACCTATAAGGTTTACACAATTGAGGATATTAAAGTGATCCTTCCAAAACTCTTTTAGAGTCAATCGAGTGTCTGTGGTCACTTCAAAGCACTTTTGAAACATAGCTTTTGTGTACAGTTTCTTGAAGTTGGAAATGACCTGCTGGTCCATGGGCTGCAGGAGAGGAGTGGTATTAGGAGGCAAAAACTTCACCTTAATGAAGCTCATGTCCCCATAAAGTCGCTCTGCCACGTCTGTAGGATGACCAGGGGCATTGTCTAACACCAGGAGGCACTTAAGTTCTAATTTCTTTTCAGTTCGGTAATCTTTCACATTGGGGGCAAATGCATGGTGTAACCAGTTATAGAAAAATTCCCTAGTGACCCATGCCTTACTGTTTGCCCTCCACAGCACACACAAATTATCCTTGAGGACATTCTTTTGCCTGAACGCTCTGGGAGTTTCAGAGTGATACACTAATAAAGGCTTAACTTTGCAATCACCACTAGCATTGGCACACATCAACAAAGTAAGCCTGTCTTTCAAAGGCTTATATCCTGGGAGTGCCTTTTCCTCCTGAGTAATGTAGGTCCTGCTTGGCATTTTCTTCCAGAACAGGCCTGTTTCATCACAATTAAACACTTGTTCAGGTTTCAGTCCTTCAGTTTCTATGTACTCCTTGAATTCCTGCACATATTTTTCAGCCGCTTTGTGGTCCGAACTGGCAGCCTCACCATGCCGTATCACACTATGTATGCCACTACGCTTCTTAAATCTCTCAAACCAACTTTTGCTGGCCTTAAATTCACTCACATCATCACTAGTTGCAGGCCTTTTTTAATTAAATCCTCATGCAACTTCCTAGCCTTTTCACATATGATCGCTTGAGAGACGCTATCTCCTGCTAGCTGTTTTTCATTTATCCACACCAATAAGAGTCTCTCAACATCTTCCATCACTTGCGATCTTTGTTTCGAAAACACAGTTAAACCTTTGGCAAGAACAGCTTCCTTGATTGCCGTTTTCTTGCCCACAATAGAAGAGATGGTTGATTTGGGTTTCTTGTACAACCTGACCAGGTCGGTGATACGCACTCCACTTTCATACTTATCAATGATCTCTTTCTTCATTTCTATAGGAATTCTAACCCTTATTGCTGTAGGGTTGGAACTAGAAGCTTTCTTGGGGCCCATGGTCACTTATTTTCCAGAAACAGCACCGAAAACACTGTAATAATACGAAATATTCCGATTGTATGCTTGAATGTTACCGCGGAGGCTGGCTGGTAAACAATGCCACCGGCGGAACATATGAGGCTGGCTCAGGCCGCACATTGGACGCGTCTCGGACGAAGGCCGCTGAGCGGGTTTTTGGGCGCTATGCGGGGCAAAATTTTAGC
Source organism: Cherax quadricarinatus (assembly GCF_038502225.1). NCBI lineage: Eukaryota > Metazoa > Arthropoda > Malacostraca > Decapoda > Parastacidae > Cherax > Cherax quadricarinatus. The sequence continues at coordinate 18,996,647 of NC_091353.1, forward strand.
GATCAAAGCGTCCGCTATGCGGATTGTCCGCTATGCAGGGCGTCCGTTATGCGGGGGTCCACTGTATATGTATATATACACATCCCTCTGGGTTTTCTTCTATTTTCTTTCTAGTTCTTGTTGTTGTTCATTTCCTCTTATCTCCATGGGGAAGTGGAACAGAATTCTTCCTCCGTAAGCCATGCGTGTTGTAAGAGGCGACTAAAATGCCAGGAGCAAGGGGCTAGTAACCCCTTCTCCCGTATAAATTAATAAATTTAAAAAGAGAAACTTTCGTTTTTCTTTTTGGGCCACCCTGCCTTGGTGGGATACGGCCGGTTTGTTGAAAAAAAAAAAAAATATTTTTATTAGGCCTGAACCCAAACTGACAGGGGTTGAGTATGTTGTGGGAGATGAGGTAGGAATAGATTCGCTTATGAATTAATTTTTCGAAGATTTTAGAGAGAGAGAGGGTATAAGTTGGATATTGGCCTATAGTTATTCAATTCTGTTTGGTCTCCTCCTTTATGGATCTGGGTGACCCTTGCTATTTTGAGAACTGTAGGGAAGGTAGAGGATTCTATGGATTTGTTAAAGAGTGTTGCAATGATTTGTGACAGCACTTGCGACGCTTTTTTGTATATAAAGGGTGGTAAGGTATTTAAATCTCCTGTCTTGTTTTTTAGTGTGCTGATAATAAGGGAGACTTCTGTTGGGTTAGTCGGAGCTAGGAACAGTGTGTTCGGGTAGTTGCCAGTGAGGTAGTCATTGGGTTCAGTATTTGAGCTTGGGATTTTATTGGCAAGGTTTTTTCCATTGGTGGAGAAGAAATCATTGAGTCTGTTTGCTGTTTCAGTTGGTGGGAGTTTTTATTTTATTTTTTTTTTATTTTATTTAGAAATTTTAGCATACATACAGAGGTACAAAAAAAATACAGGTAAGAGCAGCATGCCAAAGCCACTTATATGCATAGCATTACGGGCTGGCTTAAAATTAACTTAAGATTAACTAAGCAATGATGAAATCAGTGATAAGACTATTGTAAACAGATAACTATAAAGCACAAATGAGTATTACAAAGACAGGTCATATGGTTGCATGCATTGCTGTTCATTCAGTAGAATGGAGTATTCTGTTAGGTAGTGTATTTAAAAAAATAACAAAGTTAGATTGGGTCCTAGGTTTAACATTTATGTGATATAATTGTGAGTAACATTTTGGATATACAATTTATAAGGTTCAGTTATTCAGTATTTATTTGGTTTTGAGTGAGTAAGTGAACTTTGAGAAGAGACTTGAATTTATAAACAGGTAGTGTTTCTTTTATATTTACAGGTAATGAATTCCAGATTTTAGGGCCTTTTATGTGCATTGAGTTTTTGCATAGCGTGAGATGGACACGAGGAACATCAAAGAGTGATCTGTGCCTTGTGTTATGGTCATGTGTTCTGTTGAGGTTGGCAAGGAGATGTTTGAGGGGAGGGTTAATATCAGAGTTAAGTGTTCTATGTATGTAATAGGTGCAATAATAAGTATGGATGTTTTGTATGGTGAGTAGGTTGAGTGTTTTGAATATTGGTGGAGTGTGTTGCCTGTAGTGAGAATTTGTTATCATTCTAACTGCAGCCTTTTGTTGGGTAATTAGTGGTCTGAGATGGTTAATTGTTGTTGAGCCCCATGCACAAATTCCATAGGTGAGATAGGGGTAAATAAGAGAGTGATAAAGGGCCAGGAGGGCTGACTGTGGAACATAGTACCGTATCTTCGGTAGTATGCCTACAGTCTTGGAAATTTTCTTAGAAATTTGTTGTATATGTGTATGAAATTTGAGTCTATTATCGAGGTGGATTCCTAAGAATTTTCCCTCTGTTAGCTTTGTGATAGGTGATCCGTTTATCGTTATGTTAAGAGGTACATCTGTAGCTCTGTTACCAAACTGAATGAAGTAGGTTTTGTCAATGTTTAGTGTAAGTTTGTTAGTCCTCATCCAGGTAGATATTTTCTGTAATTCGGTGTTTACAGTATTGGCTAGCGTGACTGGGCTCGGGTGAGAGAAGACGTATGTAGTGTCATCTGCAAAAAGTGTGGGTTTGAGTAATTGCGAAGCATTTGGTAGGTCATTTATGTATAGGAGAAAGAGAAGAGGGCCAAGGACACTTCCCTGTGGGACACCAACTGTAATTGGTTGTGCGGAAGAGCTTGCCCCATTTGCGCACACATATTGGCTTCTGTTGCTGAGGTAAGACTTGAGGTAGTTGAGGGAGTGCCCTCTAATACCATAGTGTGACAATTTTACGTGGAGCAAGTCATGGTCAACTGTATCAAAAACTTTACGTAAGTCAATGAAGATCCCCAGTGGGACTTCTTTTTTCTCTATTGCGGTGTATATATGTTCTAGCATGTGTATAATAGCATCATTAGTATTTTTATTAGGCCTGAATCCAAATTGGCAGGGGTTGAGAAAGTTTTGGGAGATGAGGTAGGAGTAGATTCGTTTATGAATTAATTTTTCGAAGATTTTTGAGAGAGGGTGTAAATTGGATATTGGCCTATAGTTATTCAACTCTGTTTGGTCTCCTCCTTTATGGATCGGGGTGACCCTTGCTATTTTGAGAACTGTAGGGAAGGTGGAGGATTCAATGGATTTGTTAAAGAGTGTTGCAATGATTGGTGATAGTACTTGTGACGCTTTTTTGTATATAAAGGGTGGTAAGGTATTTAAATCTCCTGCCTTGTTTTTCAGTGCGTTGATAATAAGGGAGACTTCGTATGGGTTAGTCGGAGCTAGGAACAGTGTGTTCGGGTAGTTGCCAGTGAGGTAGTCATTTGGTGGGGTATCTGAGCTTGGGATTTTATTGGCAAGGTTTTGTCCTATAGTGGAGAAGAAGAGTCTGTTTGCTGTTTCTGTTGGTGAGAGTTGGGGTTCATCTGATTTTGCTAATTTTATTTCGCTATGTCGTGATATCTTTTTTGTTCCCAGAATTTCTGATAGGGTCTTCCAGGTCTTTTTTATATCACCTCATAAGTTGGATAATCTTTTCTCATAATACAATTTTTTTTGCCCTTCTTATCAGGCTGGTTAGGATTGACGAGTAACGTTTTGTTTGGTCTCTGGTTATGTGACCCATTCTGTACTGTTTTTCATATCGGTGTTTTGTATTTATGGATTTGAGAATGCTGGGTGTTAGCCAGGGACTGTTCAGTCTCTTAGCTGTCATCTGTTTAGTTTTTTTAGGGCAGTGCTTGTTATAAAGGTATTGGGTCTTTTTTAGAAAATTATTAAAACATTCATCAATATCTGTATAGATTTCTAGCTCAGTGTGCCAGTCAATGTTTGTTACTGCTGTTGTGAAGTTATTAATGGCTGCCTCATTGTGAAGTCTGAAGGTGACTTTAGTAGTGTCTTGGGGTATTTTACCAAGAGTTGTTATGAGGAAAGTAGGGTAGTGGTCTGTGGTATTATCTGTAATTATGCCTGATTTTAAAGGGGATATGGTGTTGGTCCAGATGTGGTCTAGTAGGGAAACACTTGTCTCTGTAACTCTTGTAGGTTTTGTTACTGTTGGTAGCAACATACAGTTACTCATTGTGTTTGTGAATTCAGTAACGTGTGGGTCCTGGTCTTGCAGGAGATTTATATTGAAGTCACCTGAGAGTAGTAAGTGATCTTTGTTCATGCGTGCATCAGTTATCATACTTCCTAGGTTTTGACTAAATTGGCTAATGTTTGATTGTGGAACTCTGTAGATGTTTATCACTGTGAGAGGTTTCTGTAGGTATTTGGATTTGAATTTAGCTATTATATATTCCCCATGTTCATCCCTTGTGCAAGTATTAGTGATACATTCTAGTTGGTCTGAATAGTATATAGCAGTGCCACCCCCTTGTTGGTCTGACCTACAGTTGTGTATGGCTGTGTAACCAGGAATGGCATAGACATCTGTAGTATCAGGCTTTAGCCAGGTTTCAGTTAGTGTAATGATGGACATATTGGCATGCAAGGAATTTAGTAATGCTAGGAGGTCATCATAATGCTTGCTTAAAGATCTGATATTGTAGTTAAAGATAGTTATGTTGTTGTTGGCTCTGAGAAGTGCCTTTGATTGTTCTGCTGTGTAGTAATTACAATAACTGTTTGAATCATTTAAGTCATTAAATAAGAGGTTGGTATCAGGATCAATGCTTGTAATCATAAGATTTGTAGTGAATCTATTGTTAGAATTAAGTAAAAAATAAAGTAAATATTCTAAAGCTAAAAAAAAAAAATAGCACCTGAATTATTTAACAAATGTAAAAATAATGAGCTAAGGTAGTTTTTAAAAGTTAAAATAAAGGAGACAATATAAAAGGGACTAAACTAATTTGTGGTGAACAAATAAAGTGATGATCAAATAATGGAGCTTGGGAATATGATAGTAGGTAGTACTTTAAAGGTAATTCTTTAAAGTTAGAATTATTATATAAAATTATAATATAAAAGGGACTAATATAAGTTGTGGTGAACAATAAAGTGGTAATCAAATAAATGAGCTTTGGAGTATAATGGCACAATAGTGAATTTATTAACTTTAGCACCTGAGAATAGCACCTTGATTATTTTAACAATTGTGAATATATGAGCTAAGGTAGTTATATAAAGCTAAAATAAAGGAAAAAAAAATATATAAGGGACTACAATTAAGTAATGGTAAACAAAGTTAAATGGACAGATAGTCACTATGAAATAATATTGGTTTAGGAGTAAGATCTGATTTGTAATATTAAATAAGTTGAGCAGTTTATTGCACAATAAAAAGTAAAAAAAAAAAAATGAGGTAGTTGGTACTAGCTAGCAAAAGATAGTTTTGGTACTTGCAAAAAAGTAATTGGAATATACACTAATTGCATACACAATGAAAAATGACTAAAAAACAAGTAGTGATAAACAAAATTAAGTGGATAGGTAAGAACAATGAATAATATTAATTTGGAGTAAGATTTGACTTGTAACATAAAATTATGAGCAATTAATAGTAGTAAGAAAGAAGTAAAAAAGTATTGGAGTTAGTTAGCATTAGCTTGTGATAAAAAATAATAAAAATAATAATGCACAATATAATAGTAAGGTACACTATATGCACCACATGTATATATGTATTAAGGGCACTTATCTAATCTGTTACAGAAATGTCAGCTTTTCTAAGGAAGGTAGAGAAATCGTGTTCATTTGAGATAGTATATTGTTGTCCTGTTGATGTTTTCCTTACTAGTATTTTCCCATCTCGCATGAAACACTGATGTATTTTGTTTTCCTGTTTAAGTTTTCTCAGCCTGAACAGAAGGTTTTGACGTTTCTGGTTTTGTAAGTTCAATTGCGCTATTTCGTGATATCTTTTTTGTTCCAATCATAGTTATTTCGCTAGTACTCCTTTTATTCTGTCGATTGAGTACAAGAAACCACCCATTTACCTATTTCAACTACCCAAAAACGTGATCAGACATTATTAATTTGGCCAATTTCACACAAAATTCAATGAAGGTCAATTTCAAAATATGGGCTTGAATAAAAAATGCAGACATTCCTGGCACTAAAATAGCATTATCTCTGTTCATTAGTCATGTCTCCAGGACCCTCTTTATTATGCTTGCTTTTCATTTGAATTTTTATTCACACAAAAAATAGATTTACTGTTGTTCAAACTACTGTATAATTGTAATAATTGTATAAATAATATCAGCACATTCATGAATGCACATTAGACCCACTAGTTGAGGTGTATTGGACACGTGATGTGATTTGTTTACTCTTGAACATTTTCAGAAATCAAACATTTCCGCAATTTTGAGCTCAATTTCATGCTACCTTTCGTCCGCAAACCTTTCAAAAATCATCTTTTTTTTCTGTAATGTATCTCCATTTTGTCAAATGAGACCAAGGAAACAAGAATACAACCATAAACACCATATAAAAATACAGTGGTCCTTCGATAATCATTGGGCTCGATAGTCGTCCTTTTTGGAAATCGTTGCATTATTTTCGTCCAAACATTGGCTCGCAAATGGTCGATTGACTCACTAATCGTCGTTCGTCCTGGACGCGTACTCAGGACTCTGAGCCGCCTTGGCCTCCCTTCCCAGCCAGTGTGCCATTGTTTACCAGTGAGCGCCGGTCCCCTCACTTGTTCATACGAATTATTTCATAATATTCCATTCATTTTAGTGCTTGCAAGTGCTAAATAAGCTACCATGGCTTCAAAGAAAGCTCCTAGTGCCAAGCCTTTGGTAAAGAAGGCGAGAAATATAATTGAATTTAAGAAAAACATCATTGAACAACATATAAGTGGCGTACGTGTGGCCGAACTGGCCAGGATGTATAACAAACCCCATACAACCATATCTTCCATCGTGGCAAAGAAAAAGGAAATCTAGGAGGCTGTTGTTGCTTGGAGAAAACTGTGGCCAGATTGTATCCACAAGAGGGATTTTGAAGGGTTTGTGGCTGACCCTGATGAGCCTATGTCAGTTGTGAAATCTATTGTGGCATTGGGGAGTTCCATGGGGTTGGATGTGAGTTTGGAGGATGTGGAAGAGTTGGTGGAGGACCACAACGAAGAGCTAACCACTGAGGAGCTGCAAGAGCTTCAGCAGGAACAGCAACAGATCGCAGCTCAGAATCTTGCTGCAGAGGAGGAGGAAGAGAGATGGAAGAAGGTGCCTTCTTCAGAAATTAAGGAGATTTTTGAAATGTGGGGTAAGATGAAAAGATTCATGGAGAAACATCACCCTGAGAAGGATGTTGCAAGCCATATCGGCAACTTGTACAGTGACAGAGTCTTGGCCCATTTTAGGGAAGTTTTAAAGAGACACCAGAAACAGAGCTCTCTGGACAGTTTTTTTTTGCGAGACAGGACTCCAGTGACTCAAGCTGGTCCTAGTGGCATTAAGAAACAGAGAAGAGAAGTATGTAACCCCTGAAAAGGACTTGGTACCTGTGGTGTTGAAGAATCGCCAATAAAGGTAAGTGTTATGCTGTTAATGTTTCATTCATCATGTCCCATTGTATTGTTTATGTCCTACATGTATATTTCATGTAAAAAAATTTTTGTTTTAATACTTCTGGGTGTCAGGAACAGATTAATTGTATTTACATTATTTCTTATGGGGAAAATTGATTCGAAAATCGTCTATTTCGATAATCGTTGCACTTCCAGGAACAGATTAGCAACGATAAACGAGGGACCACTGTACACTGCGAAGTCACTTTTTTAAACCAAACACGGTTGCAGTTTTCTCTCATGCACTGCATGCTGCAGGATTTTTTTTAAACTGTGCACACTGACCATGCAGACCCATTATCATATGTAGGCCTACCGGCTTTCTCCCGCAAGATTTGAAGTCGCTGGAATTTGGCATAGTATTACAGGACTAACACTGGCTTCAAAGCCGTAATACAAGACTGATACCGAAAGGGTTAAGCAATAAAAGCAACATAATACATCACAACAATGAACAACAATTACATATTCATTTTTTTGACAGATCTGGAGGTCAAAAAAAAAAGTTGTTTGGCTTTTTTTGGGCTCCCAGAAACGTAACTGCTTTTCCTATAGGTTCTCAAGTTTATCTAACATGGATTTACCTAACACGGCATTTTCAGGAATGTAACTACCGTGTAATATAACAGTTTACTGTATCATTGATAAGGCATCATTTAGATTATGCTGCACAGCTGTGGTCACTGTATTACAGAATGGACATAAATGCGCTGGAAAATATACAGAGAAGGTTGACAAAGTTGATCCCATGTACAGTGGATCCCCGGATTAAGACGTCATTGGAATAAGTAACATCTTTGCGTCAAAATATTGGCTCGATGAACGTCACTGAACTCGGTATAAGTCATTTGTGTCACGGCCTGAGTGGCCCAGTGTGCCATTGTTTACCAGCCATTGAGGACGATCCCATGCGTTCATACGATACATTTTGTATTATTTCATTCTTTTTAGTGCTTGTAACTGCTAAATAAGTCACCATGGGCCCAAAGAAAGCTTCTAGTGCCAGCCAGCCCTTTGGTAAAGGGCTGAGAGAGAGGGGAGAATGTGCCTTTTTCAGTGATTCTGCAATATGTACGATACTAAAGCAGCAGGAGTCCATAAAGGCTATAGTGCCAGCCAGCAATAAAGTGTAGCATTAACAATGTAGCAAGTAAGTTAAGCGATTAATCGATAGAAAAAGGACAGCATGAAACTGACTCCTCCATTGTTGTTGGAAGTATATAGGGCTACTGGCTAATACCACCGCCTCTGCTGCCGCCTTCACCACCACTATGTGAGGCTTATCTTTCAGTGGCCCTTATACACCCAACAACAAACAACACACCACCACTCGTGACATTCTTAATGCCATATTTTATTCATTCTAGAGTATATATCATGTTTCTGTGTTATTAATATTGTTTATTATGTCATATTAGATGATTTGTGCTAGATAAATAAGCCTTAGAGCTGATATTAGTGTCATATTGAAGAACTATCTTGTCCTGTCTCCCAACTCAATTCATAACATACACCAGAAACAGACCTCTCTGGAACACTTTTTTGAGTGACAGGGGTCCAGTGACTCAAGCTGGTCCTAGTATCATCAAAAAACAAAGGAGGGAAGTAACCCAGGATAAGGACTTGGTACCTGAAGTCTTTATGGAAGGGGATTGCCCTTCCAAACAATTGTAAACTCCTCCATCCTCTCCCCTCCTCCCATCTTCCATACATCACCATGTCTTCAATAAAGGTACGTGTGATGTTATTATTGTTTTATTCCTCATGTATCATTGTTTTCATGTAGAAAACATTTTTTTAATACTTTTGGGTGTCTGAAACAGATTGCAGTGTAATTGGATTTCCATTATTTCTTATGGGGAAAATTAATTCGGAATAATTCACATTCGGGATAAATCAGTCTCTCTGGAATGGATTAATTACATAATCCGGGGGTCCACTGTATCAGAAATCTTTTCCATAAGAATAGACTGAGGGCCCTAAATGTTCACTCTCTAGAAAGGCGTAGAATTAGGGGTGGAATATGATTGAGGTGTTTAAGTGGAAAACAGAATATGTAAAGGGGATGTAAATAATGTGCTAAAAATATCTAATCAAGCCAGGACTCGCAGCAGTGGGTTCAGGTTAGAAAAATTTAGAAATGATATAGGCAAGCACTGGTTTGGTAATAGAGTTGTGGATGATTAGAAAAAACTCCCAAGTAGCATCATTGAAACTAAAATCTTGAGTAGCTTTAAAAATAGGTTAAACAAGTACATGAGTGTGTGTGTGAGTTGGACATACCTAGCATAAGCAAATAGGCCTGCTGCAGCACTCCTTTTTTTATGTTCTTATGGTCTAAAATTTACTGTCAGTATTGACAAAAAAAAAAAATTGATACCATTCCATCATTATAATCTGTATTCCTAGATTCTTTGTTCTGTCTAACAGCTTTCATTCTCCAGGGAGGTAGCCTATGCTAGAAACTTACCGTCTTCAAGAAGATAGTCTATATTAGCTAAGAATTTACCTTCCCCAAGAGGATAGTCTACGTTATGAACGCCCCTTCTCCAAAAAGATATTCTCTGCTAGAAACTTACCTTCTCTAAGATGGTAGTCTGTGCTAAGAACCTACCTTTTCCAAGAGGCTAGCCTATGCTAGAGTCCATCTTTAAATATACTAAACCCTTTAATTGTCACAACCCCTTAAATTAATTCCCCCCCCCAAATAATAATAATAATTCTTTTGTCTGAAATGGTAGAAAATCTTTTTTCTAAAGGTAATGACATGAAAAATGTAAAATTTGATGTAAAACTTCACAAATTTTGCAGTTGCAAAGTTGGAGGTCAGGGGTACTTCATGCAATTACAAATTTGATTCTTTTTGCTGAGATGGACCCAATTTCTGGCTATTTCATTAATATGTTTTCTGTTCTATTGATTGAGCACATGAAACTGCCCATTCAATTATAAGTGCCCAGAATTCAGTAATTTGGTCAATTTGTTGCTATTAGAACCACTGAAGGAACCTTCCCTCTGTTCAGTATGGTGGGTTAGGTTCCATACCATCACCATAAAGCAAATATCATCTGAAAGCAAATCAGTCTCTTTTTTTTTCACTTGCATATAAAAGACTATAAACAACCTTTTCATTGTCGGTGTTGTATTAGTATGGCTTACAAGCCAGTGTTGCTGCTGTATTAATACGCCAAAATTCTAGCGGCTTCAAATCTAGCTGGAGAAAGCTGGTAGACCTACATGTAAGAGAATGGGTCTGCATAGTCAGTGTGCATATTATAAAAAAAATCCTGCAGCATGCAGTGCATAATGAGAAAAAAACTCCGATTTGTTTTTGGTTTAAAACACCGATTTTGAGGTGTATTTTTGTATGGTATTTATGGTTGTATTCTCCTTTTCTTGGTCTCATTTGAGTAATATAAGAGGGACCTGGAGACGTGACTAATGAACAGGGGAAATGTTATTTTAATGCCAGGAATGTCTGCATTGTTTATTCTGGACCCTATTTTGAAATTGGCATCTTTTCAAATTTGTGTGAAATTGGCCAAATTGCCAATTTCTGACCACTTTATTGAGTAGTTGAAATAAGTAAATGGCCAGTTTCTTGTAGTTAATCGATAGAGCAAATGGAGTTCTAGCAAAATAGCTATGAGTTTGGTCGACTGGAACAAAGGAATTGGCCAAAAATGGGGCTCAAAGTGGGCAAAATTGCCGATGCATACATATCACAGAGACTGTTAATTTTGCGAGAGCATAATTCCATAAGTATTCCATCAAATTTCGTAATTTTGGTGTCATCACCATCGGGAAAAGATTATCATTTCATAAGATTTTTTTTTTTAATTCTTCTACACTGAAAGCAAGTTTGTGAGCAGGGGTCTTGAGAGTGAAAGAGTTAAAAAGGGCAATTTTCTGTGTTTAATAAGACCAAAAAATTTTTTAAGGTCGGTACTTTAACGAGTTATAAGGCCACGAAGTTGGCACTGGATACTCATCTGATGGTAGCATTGAGTCCTGCCACTTGCAGAAGTGTTGCCAATGTACCTTTGAATTGTTTCGAGAGCTTCACTATCGGAGCCCGGCCATGGGCCAGGCTTGTCTGGTGCTTGCCTGGTCAACCAGGTTGTTGCTGCTGGAGACCCATTGCCCCACGTATCCATCACAGCCTGGCTGATCTGGTGCCTGGTGAAGATATTGGTTCAGTTTTGTCTTGAAAGCTTCTACACTTGTTCCAGCTGTGTTTTTGATATCTTCTGTTAACCTTTTCAGGGTCGAGAGGCCCTCTCCTAAACTTGTTCTTGGTCGAAAATTTTTCGGAAAAAAAAATATTTTTCTTATGAAAAGATAGAGAATCTTTTCCCCATCATAATGACACCAAAAGTATGAAATTTGATGGAAAACTTACGGAATTATGCTCTCACGAAGTTAGCGGTCTCGACAACGTTTGCGCATTGGCGATTTTGCCCACTTTGAGCCCTATTTTCGGCCAATTCCATGTACTAGTCAACAAAAATCATAACTATTTTGCTAGAACTCCATTTTTTCTATCGAATGACTACAAAAAAAACATCCAATAAAGTGGTCAGAAATTAGCAATTTTGCCAATTTCACACAAATTTCAGAAGACGTCAATATCCAAATAGGGTCCAGAACAAACAAGACAGATATTCCTGGCACTAAAATAACATTTCCTCTGTTCACTAGTCACATCCCCAGACCCCTCTTACATTTCTTTTGCTTTCCACTTTGAATTTTTATTCTTACAAAAAATAGAAGATTTACTGTTATGCAGACTACTGCATTAGTGTAGAAATGGTATAAATAATATCAGCGCACTTATGAAAGAATATTACACTCTCCAGTTGACATGTATTGGACACGTGGCATGATTTGTTTACTTTTGAACTTTGGTAAAAATCGAACATTTCTGCTACTTTGAGCTCAATTTCAAGGTACTTTTCATTGTGAAACCAATCAAAATCATCTCAATTTCTGTAATATGTCTTCCATTCTATAAAATGAGACCAGGAAAACTAGAATACAACCATATCATACGAAAATACGGTGCAAAGTCGCTGTTTTAAACCAGAAATATGGTTAAAGTTTTTTGTTTCTCATTTCGCACTGTCTGCTGCAGGATTTTTTTTATACTGCGCACACTGACCACATAGACCCATTCTTTCATATGTAGGCCTACCAGCTTTCTCTCGCTAGATTTGAAGGCGCTAGAATTTAGGCGTACTAGTATGTCAATAACCCTGGTGAGTAAGCCGTACAAGTACGTCGGAAACCCAGAAAGGGTTTTAAAATGTTGAATTGTCTGGGACCCCAAATGTTGATATAGTGTTCTCTTATTGTCCCCACCGTACCCCTGTTCCTCACTTGGTTTATTTTGCACTTCCTCCCATATCTCTCACTCCAGTACGTATATTGTTATGGCATTGTGCAGATTTGGGACCAGGCCCTTAAGTACTTTCCAGGTACACCTACCATCCGACGTATGACCTGCTCAACATATGACCACTTGACTTACGACCATGTTTTGTATGCCAAATTTCTGGGAAATAAACAAATGTTTGTGTTGTACAGAGTGTTTATCCTAAACCTTACAGTATAAAATACAGTACTAACAGCATAAAATGTAAAGTAAAAAATGAAATACCCAAATAAAACAATAAAATAAAATCATTACAAAAATGTGAGGTTGATATTCAGTAGTAAGGTTCGACTTACATCCATTTTGAGTTACGACCGGTTGGTCGGAACCAAGCTTGGTCGTAAGTCGGATGGTACCTGTATATATTATCATGTATCTCTCTCTCCTCTGCTCCAATGAGTACATGTTCAAGACTTGAAGGCATTCCCAGTAATTTAGGTGCTTTATTGGCTCAGTGTGGGCTGTAAACGATCTCTGTATTTGTTCCAGCTCTGATATCTCTCCTGCTTTGAGTGGGGCTGTCAGCACTGAGCAATATTCTAAATGAGGGAGCACCAGTAATTTCAAGCGTGTCACCATTGGCATTATTTCCCATGTTTTAAGTTCTCAATACCCACAACCCTATCATCTTCCTGGCTGTTGTGATCTTTGTCTTATTCTTCTTTCTTTCTTTCAATACATCAGCCGTATCCCACTTAGGCAGGGTGGCCCAAAAGGAAAAACGAAAGTTTCTCATTTTACATTTAGTAATATATACAGGAGAAGGGTTTAGTAGCCCCCTGCTCCTGGCACTTTAGTCGCCTCTTACAACACACATGGCTTACGGAGGAAGAATTCTGATCCACTTCCCCATGGAGATAACAGGAAATAAACAAGAACAAGAACTAGTAAGAAAATAGAACAAAACCCAGAGGGGTGTGTGTATATATATATATGCTTGTACATGTATGTGTAGTGTGACCTAAGTGTAAGAAGTAACAAGACGTACCTGAAATTTTGCATGTTTATGAGACAGAAAAAAGACACCAGCAATCCTACCATCTTGTAAAACAATTACAGGTTTCCGTTTTACGCTCACTTGGCAGGACGGTAGTACCTCCCTGGGCGGTTGCTGTCTACCAAACTACTACCTCTTTGTCTTATTATGTTCTTTAAAAGAAAGGTCACCTGACATAATTATTCTCAAGTCTTTTATGTGTTCCTTTCGTTCTATTTGGTGACCCACTTGATTTTTGTATACAGTGTTCCTTTTGAGTTTTTCATTCTTTCCATTCCTAAGCAGCTGGAACTTATCACCACTGAATATCATGTTGTTCTCCACTGCCCACTAGAAAACCCTGTTTATGTCTTCCTGTAGTTTTTCAGTGTCTTCTACCGTAGTGACTTTTGTGCTTGTTTTAGTGTCATCTGCAAATTATGATACAAAGTGTGATGGGTGTTTTTATCTATGTCTGCTATGAGGATAAAAGACAGCAGAGGTGCGAGGACAGTACCTTGGGGCACTGAGCTTTTTACCTCACTGATGCTGGATCTTGTTCTCTTTACTACTACTTTCTGTGTTGTGTGTGTTAGGAACCCAAAAATCCATCTGCCTACCTTCCCCATAATGCCCATGGCCCTCATTTTGTGCCCTGTCACTCCATGATCACATTTGTCAATAGCCTTTGCAAAATCTGTGTAAATAACATCTGCGTTTTGGTCATCTTCCAACGCCTCCGTAATTCTGTCCTATACATGTATAGTGGTTCAGCAGCTGTGACAGACATGGTCATCCTGCTCTAAAACCATGCTGGTTTGGGTTATGCTAGTTGTGCTGGTCCAAGAAATTTGTAATCTGCCGTCTCATCACTCTTTCGAAGATTTTTATGATGTGAGAAGTTAGGGCTTCTGGTCTGTAATTTTTAGCTAGTGCTCTGCTACCACCAAAGGAGCTATGTCTGCACTCTTTAAGGCCTCCAGTATTTCACCTAGATCTAAGCTCTTTCTCCAAAGAATGCTGAAGGCTCGTGCTAGTGGTACTTTGCACTTCTTTATAAATAGAGCATTCCAGGTGCTGAATGAGAGGGCATATTATCCATTTCTTTTTTTGAAATCTATGGGATTTGTACTAATGTCAATTAGTTAGTCTGCACACCCTTCGGCTGGAGTGAAAAATGTTTCTGCATTCTCTACCTTGCTGTCATTTAGTGGATGGCTGAACACCAACCCATACTGTTCTTTCAGGATTTCACTCATTTCCTGTTCATCATCAGTATATGAATCTCCTCTCAATAGTGGTCCAATTCTACAGGTAGTTCTTAGCTTCGATTTTGCATAGGAATAGAAATATTTTAGGTTTCTTGCAATATCTTGTATGGCCCATTGTTCCCTTTGTACTTCTTCTGTTAGGTATGACATCCTAAGTTTTTGCTCTAATTCAGAGCTCTCTCGGCTTAGGCTATCTTTCCTCTGTTGTGGCATATTTGTGTTTTTAAACAATTCAGTAACCCATTTTCTTTTTCTGTGCTGTCTCCTATTCTCTGTCTATATCTGATCTTCTTCTGGGTTTCCTCGGTGGTACGTGCTTCACACACCTTCTATGCTTCTATATTCAGCTTCTCTAGGCACTGGTGGGGATTTAGGGTGCTCATGTCTGATTCCCAGGATATGTCTGATAGCTCTTGGTTTACTTTTTCCTAGTCATTTCTATGGTTGTTAAAATTAAACTTACTGAACATCCCATTTTTAACATTAGTGATGCAGTTCCCTAACCCTTAGTTAATACTCATTTGAACTTCTATGATATTGTGATCAGAGTATGTTGTTTTTGTAACTGTTATGTCTCTGATTAGTTCCTCGTCTGTAATAATAATCCCATGCCTCTCTTATACAACACCCCCTCTATTTTGAGTACATCATCACATAAAATTGAGGTTTTTATCCTGTTTCTCAGCTAATGAAATATAACCAAAAATGATTGGTCATGATTTAGGGCATTAAAATAATTGAAGAAGACCCAGTAAAAACCCATAAACTAGATTTGTGAGTTTAAGGGGCCCTTGTCCTTCCTCAGGACAATTCTCAAAAATCTAATATTTCTGCTACATTGGGACCTATTTCAGGCAGTTCTGCTCAAAATTATCTCCATTTCTTATGATCTATTATCCCTTTCAGCCGTAGTTCTACGGCTTTGAGTTGAGGGTCCAAACCGTAGATCTACGCCATGAGCCCAGCTCACTCTGATAAGCTGTGAGTGGGCCTAGATATGAGAGAATACATCTATGTGGTATGTGTGCACCACATAAAACAAATCCTGCAGCACACAGTGCATAATGAGAGAAAAAACTGAGACTAATTTTCAATTAAAAGAGCGACTTTGCAGTGTTTTTTCGTATGTTTTTTATAGTTGTATTTGCGATTTCTTGGTCTCATTTGATAGAATGGAAGGTATATTACAGAAATAGAGATTATTTTGATTGGTTTTAATACTCGAAATGGCATGAAACTGAGCTCGAAGTAGCGAAAATGTTAAATTTTTGCTGATGTTCAAGTAAACAAATGACCTCACATGTCAAATACACGCCAGCTGGTGGGTCTAATATCATAATAGTATAAATAATATCATCACATTCACAAATGTGGTGATATTATTTATACAATTATTACAATATTGCATAGCAGTAAATCTTCTATTTTTGGTTTGAATAAAAATTCATTATATGAATAAAAAAATCAAAATGGAATTCATTTGTAAAGCTTGAAAACATAACTAATGAACAGAGGAAATGTTAGTTTAGTGCCAGGAATGCCTGCATTGTTTATTTTGGACCCTATTTTGAAATTGGAATATTTTGAACTATGTGTTAAATTGGCCAAATTACCAATTTCTGATCACTTTATTGGGTAGCTGAAACAGTTGACTTGGCTATTTCTTGTGCTCAATCGATAGAATAGAAGTAATACTAGTGAAATAGATAAGAATTTGGTCGACTGGAATAATGTAATTGGCCTAAAATGGGAGTCTAAGTCGGTAAAATCACCGATGCGTAAATATTGCTGACACATAAAAATTCACGAGAGCATAATTTCGTCAATTTTCCATCAAATTTCGTACTTTTTGTTTTATTACCTCCAGAAAAAGATTCTCTACCATTTCATAAGAAAAAATAAAATTTTTTTTTTTTTTTAAATTCTTGGACCCTGGTGCACACTTTGAAATTTGGCCTCTGGACCCTTAAAGGGTTAAATGACACCAAGAAACTGCCAATAAAACCATGAAAATCACCCTAGAAAACACCTCAAAGCCGTTGTTTTAACCCAAACACAAGATTCAAATGTTCACTACGTATTCCTATCATGCATTGCATGGGTTAGGATTTTGTTTTATACTCTCCACACCCACCCCACAAAACCATTGCTCATGTCCAGGTCAAAATTTATTACTTGGCATATATGAGGGCACTATGATTAAGGTTATACACAAATAACTTACTTATAGGAGAAACTTATGAGGATGTTTCAGTCCAACTTGGACCATTAACTTGCCACACAAGAAGCACCAAGGTAGGTAGTCAGTATATACAGGAGCCCCATATATACAGCACCTCTTTTTGATGTTCCACATTTTCGTTGGCTTTCAATTGAGCCGTTATTCCATCTGCCAGTGATCTTCACCGGCAGATGGAAGATGATTGGAAGGAGTTGTTGGAGGAGCATAGAATTGAACTTAACACAGAGAAGCTTGTAGACCTTCAGAAGGAGCAGCAACAGATTGCAGCAGAGGAGCTGTCATCAGAGGAAGAGGAGGGAAGGGATGATGTGCCCATTGCACTTGTCAAGGAAATGTGTGGTAAATGGCATGAAGTGCAGGAGTTAGCTGAAAAATACCATTAAGAAAAAGCAGTGGCCATCCATCTCTCTAAACATGTACAATGAGAGTGTAATGTCTCAATTTAGACAAGTGTTAAAATGGAGTCGGAAATAAACCTC
The DNA here is from genome assembly GCF_038502225.1 of Cherax quadricarinatus. Taxonomy (NCBI): domain Eukaryota; kingdom Metazoa; phylum Arthropoda; class Malacostraca; order Decapoda; family Parastacidae; genus Cherax; species Cherax quadricarinatus. The sequence continues at coordinate 19,014,062 of NC_091353.1, forward strand.
ACTGAACAGACAGGCTTTTAGTGAGACAAAGAACCAGTGAGTCAGGACAAGGTGTTAGTGGTGAAAAGAGACAAAGAAGAGAAACAACACCAGCAGCACAGTTGTCCGACATATTAACACAAGATGACTCCTTTCAAGCAGTAACAGCCCCCCTCCTTTCCTCCACCTCCTGCTTCCAGTATGCCATTATCTATCCTCAGACAGGTAAGAGGCAGTTAAATTTACATTTACTGTACAGTTTCTTTTAGTATTCATTTTTATAGTTTTATGTAATAGTACATTTTTAATATTATTATTATAATCAAAAAGAAGCGCTAAGCCACAAGGACTATACAGCGCTGCAGGGCAGGAAGGAAGCGAGGGCATCAGGTGGCAAAAGGGAGATGGATGAGTAATAGGTTACGGATAACAGCGGGGCAGTGGATGGTGAAAGGGTAAAGGGCAGCAAGAGACTGAACTAGAAAGGGCTGAGGGGAGTGCGAAAAGTATCATCAGAGTTTGTGGAGTAAATCAGTCGTTGTCAAGAAGTCAATGAGAGAGTCAGGATTAAAGGAGGGTCCATCAGCAAGAAGGGAAGGTAAAGAGAGAGTAGTAGAACAAAGACGACGTTGGAGGTAAATTCTGCGTGCTCGTTGATAGAGAGGGCAGTCTAACAGAATGTGGCTAATCGATACTGGAACTTGACACTGCTCACAGAGAGGAACAGGGTGCCTCTCCATGAGATACCCATGAGTAAGACGAGTGTGACCAATGCGAAGGCGGGAGAGAGTGGTCTCCCAACCTCGGCACTGATGACAAGAAGACGGCCAGTAACTTATGCTCGGTATAATAGAATGAAGTTTGTTACCGAGCAGAGTTGACCAATGTTGTTGCCAACGGGTGCGAAGGTGGGTAGCTATTGCAGCAAAATAGTCCAGAAATGGAACACCTCGATAGGAAATTGGTAGGTCATGTACTGCTGACCTCGCAGCAGTGTCTGCCTGTTCATTGCCCTGTACGTCGACATGACCAGGGACCCAACAAAAAACAATATCTTTATGTTTGGTAGAGATACGGCGTAGCCAAAGTTGGATACGGTTTTAATAAGAACATAAGAAAGAAGGAACACTCTCATTATGCACTGTGTGCTGCAGGATTTTTTTTATACAGTGCACACTGACCACACAGACCCATTCTCTCACATGTGAGCCTACCAGCTTTCTCCTGCTTGATTTGAAGCCACTAGAATTATTGAGTATATATACATCCGAAACACTGGCTCGTAAGACGTATATATACGGCCGAAACAGTCAGAGGGTTAAGGGAGTAGCACGGCATTCGGCCTAGTAGCACAAGCTAGTCAGGTCCAACTCACATCCACTCATGTATTTATCCAACCTATTTTTAAAACTACACAACGTCTTTGCATCTATGACGGTACTCGGAGTTAGTTCCACTCATCCACAACTTTATTACCAAACCAATGCTTTCCTATATCCTTCCTGAAAATGAATTTTTCTAACTTGAAATCATTGCTGCGAGTCCTGTCTATGTTAGATATTTTTAGCACACTATTTACATCCTCTTTATTAATTCCTGTTTTCCATTTATACACCTCAATCATACCCCACTAATTCTACGCCTTTCTAGAGAGTGCAGATTCAGGGTCCTCATTCTATCCTCATACGGAAGATTTCTGATACATGGGATCAACTTTGTCATCCTCCTTTGTACATTTTCCAGTGCATTTATATCCATTCTGTAATACGGTGACCAAAACTGTGCAAGCATAATCTAAATGAGGCTTAACCAAAGATATATAGAATTGAAGAACAACCTGAGGACTTCTATTATTTATACTTCTTGTTATAAAGCTAAGGATTCTATTAGCTTTATTGCAAACACTAATGCACTGTTGTCTTGGTTTTAGATTACTGCTAACCAGAACTCCTAAACCCTTTTTGCAATCCGTAATATAAGATCTACATTATTTAGTTTGTATGTGTCATGGTTATTTTCCTGTCCAACATTTAGAACTTTGCATTTGTCTATATTAACCCTTTGACTGTTTCAGGCCCCTCTCTGAAACTGTCATTCTATGTCGCTCAATTTTTGAAAAAAAAAAAAATTATTTTTTCTTATGAAATGATAGAGAATCTTTTCCCGATGGTAATGACACCAAAAGTTCGAAATTTGGTCGAAAACTCGTGGAATTATGCTCCCGCGAAGTTAGCGGTCTCGGCAACATATGCGTATCGGCGATTTCGCCGACTTTGAGCCCAATTTTCAGCCAATTCCATTGTTCCAGTTGACCAAACTCATAGCTATTTCTTTAGAACTCCATTTTGTCTATCAGCTGAGTACAAGAAACCTCCCATTTACTAATTTGGACTACCCAATATGGTGGTCAGAAATTGGCAATTTGGCCAATTTCACGCAAAATAAAAAAGATGCCAATTTCAAAATAGGGTCCAGAATAAACAAGGTAGACATTCGTGGCACTAAAATAACATATGCTCTGTTCATTAGTCACATCTCTAGGCCCCTCTTATATTATTATTGCTTTCTATTTTGATTTTTTATTCATACAAAAAAATACAAAATTTACTGTTATGCAGACGACTGCATTATTGTAAAAATGGTATAAATAATATCAGTGCACTAGTGAAAGAATATTAGACTCCCCAGTTGACGTGTATTGGACGTGTGGTGTGATTTATGTACTCTTGAACATTGGTAAAAATCGAACATTTCCCCTACTTTGAGCTCAGTTTCAAGGTCATTTTCATCGTAAAAGTAATGAAAATCATCTCTATTTCTGTAATATGTTTTCCATTTTATCACCTAAGACCATGAAAACGCGAATACAACGATAAATACTATACGAAAATACACCTCAAAGTCGGCGTTTTATTCCAAAAAAACGATCAGAGTTTTTTTTTTCTCATTACGCAATGTGTGCTGCAGGATTTTTTTTATGTGGTGCACACTGACCACACAGACCCATTCTCTCACATGTGGGCCTACCAGCTTTCTCCCACTTGATTTGAAGCCGCTAGAATTATTGAGTATATATACGTCAGAAACATTGGCTCGTAAGACGTATTTATATGTCGAAAACAGTCAAAGGGTTAAACTGCATCTGCCACTTCTCTGACCATTGCATCAGTCTATTCAAATCATCCTGGAGTGCTCTAATGTCCTCATTAGAATGAATTGGACAGCCTATTTTGATGTCATCAGCAAATTTGCTTATGTCACTATTTATTCCCTATCTATGTCATTTATGTAGATTGTGGACAACAAGGGGCCCAACACTGACCCCTGTAGAACACCGGTTGTGATGTGCCCCCATTCTGATTTCTCCCCATTTATGCAAATTCTCTGCTGCCTATTTGTCAACCATGCCTCTACCCAGGAAAAAATTTCTCCTCCTATTCCGTGTGCCTTAAGTTTCCTCAATAGCCTCTTAATGTGGAACTGTACTCGACTGAAGAAGCCTACTGTGTAGGCGAAATGTTTCGGAATAAAGTTGCCTGACTGTTGCCTATGTGTCTTACCTACCAACCTGTCGGTATTGTATACCATTTTTATATTCACCCTGTCAGACACTGCAACACAATGGCATCTTGGTACAGAAAACACATTGGACAACTTTTTCAAGTGAGAATTGTTTGATCTGAGAGGGACATGACCTCTCAGTGGCTGCGTTCTCACTACTACTACTCTGCACCACTCCTTCCGACAGTATTTAAGTCTCCGCACTGCCGCTTGATCTTCAGTTAGTTCCAGACTATGGAACTGAACTTCTCCAGGCTGAGGGACTGACAACCTCAAATCTACGACTTCAAGGGTGATGGACTGATTACATTGTCTTCACATCTTTACTGTTCCTGCCTATTTTCTGTACTCGACTGAAGAAGCCTACTGTGTAGGTGAAACGTTTCGGAATAAAGTTGCCTAACTGTTGCCTATGTGTCTTACCTACTAAGTTTTTTCTGTTTTAGATCACCTGCCTCGATGGGATACGGCCATTTTGTTGAAAAAAAAATTAAAATGAACTTGCATTTGTATAAAAACAGTAATTGTATCCATATTTTATTGTAACTGGGAACGATTAACACCTGATAACCTTATAACAAATTAAATATTTAATACTTATTCCATCACATCATCCAACAGGAGCTGCAAGATTACCATAAGAGAGAAGTAGAGATACGACAACTGCGTCGGCAGCTGGACGAGGCCCAGATGCTGGTAGAGAACCACCAGGAGGAACTAGAAACTAGCAGAAACATGTATGAATAACATATTATATACCACTAACTTCTCAACCATTGTTTATGATACACTAGAACATAGTTTATGATACACTATAACATAGTTTATGATACACTAGAACATAGTTTATGATACACTAGAACATAGTTTATGATACACTAGAACAGTTTATGATACACTAGAACATAGTTATGATACACTAGAACATAGTTTATGATACACTAGAACATAGTTATGATACACTAGAACATAGTTTATGATACACTAGAACATAGTTTATGATACACTAGAACATAGTTTATGATACACTAGAACATAGTTATGATACACTAGAACATAGTTTATGATACACTAGAACATAGTTTATGATACACTAGAACAGTTTATGATACACTAGAACATAGTTTATGATACACTAGAACAGTTTATGATACACTAGAACATAGTTTATGATACACTAGAACATAGTTTATGATACACTAGAACATAGTTATGATACACTAGAACATAGTTTATGATACACTAGAACAGTTTATGATACACTAGAACATAGTTTATGATACACTAGAACATAGTTTATGATACACTAGAACAGTTTATGATACACTGGAACATAGTTTATGATACACTAGAACATAGTTTATGATACACTAGAACATAGTTTATGATACACTAGAACAGTTTATGATACACTAGAACATAGTTTATGATACACTAGAACATAGTTTATGATACACTAGAACATAGTTTATGATACACTAGAACATAGTTTATGATACACTAGAACATAGTTTATGATACACTAGAACATAGTTTATGATACACTAGAACAGTTTATGATACACTAGAACATAGTTTGATACACTAGAACATAGTTTATGATACACTAGAACAGTTTATGATACACTAGAACATAGTTTATGATACACTAGAACAGTTTATGATACACTAGAACAGTTTATGATACACTAGAACATAGTTTATGATACACTAGAACAGTTTATGATACACTAGAACAGTTTATGATACACTAGAACATAGTTTATGATACACTAGAACAGTTTATGATACACTAGAACATAGTTTATGATACACTAGAACAGTTTATGATACACTAGAACATAGTTTATGATACACTAGAACATAGTTTATGATACACTAGAACAGTTTATGATACACTAGAACATAGTTTATGATACACTAGAACATAGTTTATGATACACTAGAACAGTTTATGATACACTAGAACATAGTTTATGATACACTAGAACATAGTTTATGATACACTAGAACATAGTTTATGATACACTAGAACATAGTTTATGATACACTAGAACAGTTTATGATACACTAGAACATAGTTTATGATACACTAGAACATAGTTTATGATACACTAGAACATAGTTTATGATACACTAGAACATAGTTTATGATACACTAGAACATAGTTTATGATACACTAGAACATAGTTTATGATACACTAGAACATAGTTTATGATACACTAGAACAGTTTATGATACACTAGAACATAGTTTATGATACACTAGAACATAGTTTATGATACACTAGAACATAGTTTATGATACACTAGAACATAGTTTATGATACACTAGAACATAGTTTATGATACACTAGAACATAGTTTATGATACACTAGAACAGTTTATGATACACTAGAACATAGTTTATGATACACTAGAACAGTTTATGATACACTAGAACAGTTTATGATACTCTAGAACAGTTTACGATACACTAGAACATAGTTTATGATACACTAGAACAGTTTATGATACTCTAGAACAGTTTACGATACACTAGAACAGTTTATGATACACTAGAACATAGTTTATGATACACTAGAACAGTTTATGATACACTAGAACATAGTTTATGATACACTAGAACATAGTTTATGATACACTAGAACATAGTTTTTGATACACTAGAACATATACACTAGAACAGTTTATGATTAGAACATAGTTTATGATACACTAGAACATAGTTTATGATACACTAGAACATTTATGATACACTAGAACATGATGATACACTAGAACATAGATTTATGATACACTAGAACAGTTTATGATACACTAGAACATAGTTTATGATACACTAGAACATTTATGATACACTAGATGATACACTAGAACATAGTTATGATACACTAGAACATAGTTTATGATACACTAGAACATAGTTATGATACACTAGAACACTAGAACATAGTTTATGATACACTAGAACATAGTTTATGTTAGAACAGTATGATACACTAGAACATAGTTTATGATACACTAGAACATAGTTTATGATACACTAGAACATAGTTTATGATACACTAGAACATAGTTTATGATACACTAGAACATAGTTTATGATACACTAGAACATAGTTTATGATACACTAGAACATAGTTTATGATACACTAGAACACTTTATGATACACTAGAACATAGTTTATGATACACTAGAACATAGTTTATGATACACTAGAACATAGTTTATGATACACTAGAACATAGTTTATGATACACTAGAACAGTTTATGATACACTAGAACATAGTTTATGATACACTAGAACATAGTTTATGATACACTAGAACATAGTTTATGATACACTAGAACAGTTTATGATACACTAGAACATAGTTTATGATACACTAGAACAGTTTATGATACACTAGAACATAGTTTATGATACACTAGAACATAGTTTATGATACACTAGAACATAGTTTATGATACACTATAACATAGTTTATGATACACTATAACATAGTTTATGATACACTAGAACATAGTTTATGATACACTAGAACATAGTTTATGATACACTATAACATAGTTTATGATACACTAGAACATAGTTTATGATACACTATAACATAGTTTATGATACACTAGAACAGTTTATGATACACTAGAACATAGTTTATGATACACTAGAACATAGTTTATGATACACTAGAACATAGTTTATGATACACTAGAACATAGTTTATGATACACTAGAACATAGTTTATGATACACTAGAACATATGATACACTAGAACATAGTTTATGATACACTAGAACATAGTTTATGATACACTAGAACATAGTTTAGATACACTTTTATGATACACTAGAACATAGTTTATGATACACTAGAACATAGTTTATGATACACTAGAACAGTTTATGATACACTTATTTATGATACACTAGAACATAGTTTATGATACACTAGAACATAGTTTATGATACACTAGAACATAGTTTATGATACACTAGAACATAGTTTATGATACACTAGAACATAGTTTATGATACACTAGAACAGTTTATGATACACTAGAACATAGTTTATGATACACTAGAACATAGTTTATGATACACTAGAACATAGTTTATGATACACTAGAACATAGTTTATGATACATTAGAACACTAGAACAGTATGATACACTAGAACAGTTTATGATTTATGATACACTAGAACATAGTTTATAATACACTAGAACATAGTTTATGATACACTAGAACATAGTTTATGATACACTAGAACATAGTTTATGATACACTAGAACATAGTTTGATACGCTAGAACATTGTTTATGATACACTAGAACAGTTTATGATACACTAGAACACTTTATGATACACTAAAACATAGTTTATGATACACTAGAACAGTTTATGATACACTAGAACAGTTTATGATACACTAGAACATAGTTTATGATACACTAGAACATAGTTTATGATACACTAGAACATAGTTTATGATACACTAGAACATAGTTTATGATACACTAGAACATAGTTTATGATACACTAGAACATAGTTTGATACACTAGAACATTGTTTATGATACACAGGAACATAGTTTATGATACACTAGAACATATGATACACTAGAACATAGATATGATACACTAGAACAGTTTATGATACACTAGAACATAGTTTATGATACACTAGAACAGTTTATGATACACTAGAACATAGTTTATGATACACTAGAACATAGTTTATGATACACTAGAACATAGTTTATGATACACTAGAACATAGTTTATGATACACTAGAACATAGTTTATGATACACTAGAACATAGTTTATGATACACTAGAACATAGTTTATGATACACTAGAACATAGTTTATGATACACTAGAACATAGTGTTTATGATACACTAGAACAGTTTATGATACACTAGAACAGTTTATGATACACTAGAACATAGTTTATGATACACTAGAACATAGTTTATGATACACTAGAACATAGTTTATGATACACTAGAACATAGTTTATGATACACTAGAACATAGTTTATGATACACTAGAACATAGTTTATGATACACTAGAACATAGTTTATGATACACTAGAACATAGTTTATGATACACTAGAACAGTTTATGATACACTAGAACAGTTTATGATACACTAGAACATAGTTTATGATACACTAGAACATAGTTTATGATACACTAGAACATAGTTTATGATACACTAGAACAGTTTATGATACACTAGAACAGTTTATGATACACTAGAACATAGTTTATGATACACTAGAACATAGTTTATGATACACTAGAACATTAGAACATGATACACTAGAACATAGTTTATGATAGATACACTAGAACATAGTTTATGATACACTAGAACAGTTTATGATACACTAGAACATAGTTTATGATACACTAGAACATAGTTTATGATACACTAGAACATAGTTTATGATACACTAGAACAGTTTATGATACACTAGAACATAGTTTATGATACACTAGAACATAGTTTATGATACACTAGAACATAGTTTATGATACACTAGAACATAGTTTATGATACACTAGAACATAGTTTATGATACACTAGAACATAGTTTATGATACACTAGAACATAGTTTATGATACACTAGAACAGTTTATGATACACTAGAACATAGTTTATGATACACTAGAACAGTTTATGATACACTAGAACATAGTTTATGATACACTAGAACATAGTTTATGATACACTAGAACATAGTTTATGATACACTAGAACATAGTTTATGATACACTAGAACATAGTTTATGATACACTAGAACATAGTTTATGATACACTAGAACATAGTTTATGATACACTAGAACATAGTTTATGATACACTAGAACAGTATGATACATTAGAACATAGTTTATGATACACTAGAACATAGTTTATGATACACTAGAACATATGATTAGAACATATGATACACTAGAACATAGTTTATGATACACTAGAACAGTTTATGATACACTAGAACATAGTTTATGATACACTAGAACAGTTTATGATACACTAGAACATAGTTTATGATACACTAGAACATAGTTTATGATACACTAGAACATAGTTTATGATACACTAGAACATAGTTTATGATACACTAGAACATAGTTTATGATACACTAGAACATAGTTTATGATACACTAGAACATAGTTTATGATACACTAGAACATAGTTTATGATACACTAGAACAGTTTATGATACACTAGAACATAGTTTATGATACACTAGAACATAGTTTATGATACACTAGAACATAGTTTATGATACACTAGAACATAGTTTATGATACACTAGAACATAGTTTATGATACACTAGAACAGTTTACGATACACTAGAACATAGTTTATGATACACTTGAACAGTTTATAATACACTAGAACATAGTTTATGATACACTAGAACATAGTTTATGATACACTAGAACATAGTTTATGATACACTAGAACATTTTATGATACACTAGAACATAGTTTATGATACACTAGAACAGTTTATGATTTATGATACACTAGAACATAGTTTATGATACACTAGAACATAGTTTATGATACACTAGAACATAGTTTATGATACACTAGAACAGTTTATGATACACTAGAACATAGTTTATGATACACTAGAACATAGTTTATGATACACTAGAACATAGTTTATGATACACTAGAACATAGTTTATGATACACTAGAACATAGTTTATGATACACTAGAACATAGTTTATGATACACTAGAACATAGTTTATGATACACTAGAACATAGTTTATGATACACTAGAACATTTATGTTTATGATACACTAGAACATAGTTTATGAGACACTAGAACATAGTTTATGATACACTAGAACATAGTTTATTATACACTAGAACATTTATGTTTATGATACACTAGAACATAGTTTATGATACACTAGAACACTAGAACATAGTTTATGATACACTAGATAGATGATACACTAGAACATAGTTTATGATACACTAGAACATAGTTTATGATACACTAGAACATAGTTTATGATACACTAGTTTATGATACACTAGAACATAGTTTATGATACACTAGAACATAGTTTATGATACACTAGAACATAGTTTATGATACACTAGAACATAGTTTATGATACACTAGAACATAGTTTATGATACACTAGAACATAGTTTATGATACACTAGAACATAGTTTATGATACACTAGAACATAGTTTATGATACACTAGAACAGTTTATGATACACTAGAACAGTTTATGATGATACACTAGAACAGTTTATGATACACTAGAACAGTTTATGATACACTAGAACATAGTTTATGATACACTAGAACATAGTTTATGATACACTAGAACAGTTTATGATACACTAGAACATAGTTTATGATACACTAGAACAGTTTATGATACACTAGAACATAGTTTATGATACACTAGAACATAGTTTATGATACACTAGAACATAGTTTATGATACACTAGAACATAGTTTATGATACACTAGAACATAGTTTATGATACACTAGAACATAGTTTATGATACAACATAGTAGATACACTAGAACATAGTTTATGATACACTAGAACAGTTTATGATACACTAGATCATATATTATGATACACTAGAACAGTTTATGTTTATGATACACAGTATGATACACTAGAACAGTTTATGATACACTAGAACATAGTTTATGATACACTATAACATTTATGATTCACTAGAACATAGTTTATGATACACTAGAACAGAGTTTATGATACACTAGAACATAGTTTATGATACACTAGAACATAGTTTATGATACAGTAGAACAGTTTATGATACACTAGAACATAGTTTATGATACACTAGAACATAGTTTATGATACACTAGAACATAGTTTATGATACACTAGAACAGTTTATGATACACTAGAACATAGTTTATGATACACTAGAACATAGTTTATGATACACTAGAACATAGTTTATGATACACTAGAACATAGTTTATGATACACTAGAACATTTATGATACACTAGAACATAGTTTATGATACACTAGAACATAGTTTATGATACACTAGAACATAGTTTATGATACACTAGAACATAGATTTATGATACACTAGAACATTTATGATACACTAGAACATAGTTTATGATACACTAGAACATGATACACTAGAACATAGTTTATGATACACTAGAACAGAACATAGTTTATGATACACTAGAACATATGATACACTAGAACATATACACTAGAACAGTTTATGATACACTAGAACATAGTTTATGATACACTAGAACATAGTTTATGATACACTAGAACATAGTTTATGATACACTAGAACATAGTTTATGATACACTAGAACATAATTTATGATACACTAGAACATAGTTTATGATACACTAGAACATAGTTTATGATACACTAGAACATAGTTTATGATACGCTAGAACATTGTTTATGATACACTAGAACAGTTTATGATACACTAGAACATAGTTTATGATACACTAGAACAGTTTATGATACACTAGAACATAGTTTATGATACACTAGAACACAGTTTATGATACACGAGAACAGTTTATGATACACTAGAACATAGTTTATGATACACTAGAACATAGTTTATGATACACGAGAACAGTTTATGATACACTAGAACATAGTTTATGATACACTAGAACATAGTTTATGATACACTAGAACATAGTTTATGATACACTAGAACATAGTTTATGATACACTAGAACATAGTTTATGATACACTAGAACATAGTTTATGATACACTAGAACATAGTTTATGATACACTAGAACATAGTTTATGATACACTAGAACATAGTTTATGATACACTAGAACAGTTTATGATACACTAGAACAGTTTATGATACACTAGAACATAGTTTATGATACACTAGAACATTTATGATTAGAACATATGATACACTAGAACAGTTTATGATTTATGATACACTAGAACATAGTTTATGATACACTAGAACATATGTTTATGATACACTAGAACATAGTTTATGATACACTAGAACATTTATGATACACTAGAACACTAGTTTATGATACACTAGAACATTTATGATTTATTTATGATACACTAGAACATTTATGATACACTAGAACATAGTTTATGATACACTAGTACATAGTTTATGATACACTAGAACATAGATACACTATGATGATACACTAGAACAGTTTAGAACACTAGTTTATGATACACTAGAACACTAGAACATAGTTTATGATACACTAGAACATACTTTATGATACACTAGAACATACTTTATGATACACTAGAACAGTTTATGATACACTAGAACATAGTTTATGACACACTAGAACATAGTTTATGATACAATAGAACATAGTTTATGACACACTAGAACATAGTTTATGATACACTAGAACATAGTTTATGACACACTAGAACATAGTTTATGATACAGTAGAACATAGTTTATGACACACTAGAACATAGTTTATGATACACTAGAACATAGTTTATGATACACTAGAACATAGTTTATGATACACTAGAACATAGTTTATGATACACTAGAACATAGTTTATGATACACTAGAACATAGTTTATGATACACTAGAACATAGTTTATGATACAGTAGAACATAGTTTATGATACACTAGAACATAGTTTATGATACACTAGAACATAGTTTATGATACACTAGAACAGTTTATGATACACTAGAACATAGTTTATGATACACTAGAACAGTTTATGATTTTTATGATACACTAGAACATAGTTTATGATACACTAGAACAGTTTATGATACACTAGAACATAGTTTATGATACACTAGAACACAGTTTATGATACACGAGAACAGTTTATGATACACTAGAACATAGTTTATGATACACTAGAACATAGTTTATGATACACGAGAACATATACACTAGAACACTAGAACATTTATGATACACTAGAACATTTATGTTTATGATACACTAGAACATAGTTTATGATACACTAGAACATAGTTTATGATACACTAGAACATAGTTTATGATACACTAGAACATAGTTTATGATACACTAGAACATAGTTTATGATACACTAGAACATAGTTTATGATACACTAGAACATAGTTTATGATACACTAGAACATAGTTTATGATACACTAGAACAGTTTATGATACACTAGAACATAGTTTATGATACACTAGAACATAGTTTATGATACACTAGAACATAGTTTATGATACACTAGAACAGTTTATGATACACTAGAACATAGTTTATGATACACTAGAACATAGTTTATGATACACTAGAACATAGTTTATGATACACTAGAACATAGTTTATGATACATAGTTTATGATACACTAGAACAGTTTATGATACACTAGAACATAGTTTATGATACACTAGAACAGTTTATGATACACTAGAACATAGTTTATGATACACTAGAACAGTTTATGATACACTAGAACATAGTTTATGATACACTAGAACATAGTTTATGATACACTAGAACATAGTTTATGATACACTAGAACATAGTTTATGATACACTAGAACATAGTTATGATACACTAGAACATAGTTTATGATACACTAGAACATAGTTTATGATACACTAGAACATAGTTTATGATACACTAGAACATAGTTTATGATACACTAGAACATAGTTTATGATACACTAGAACATAGTTTATGATACACTAGAACATAGTTTATGATACACTAGAACATAGTTTATGATACACTAGAACAGTTTATGATACACTAGAACATAGTTTATGATACACTAGAACATAGTTTATGATACACTAGAACATAGTTTATGATACACTAGAACATAGTTTATGATACACTAGAACATAGTTTATGATACACTAGAACATATTTTATGATACACTAGAACATAGTTTATGATACACTAGAACATAGTTTATGATACACTAGAACATAGTTTATGATACACTAGAACATAGTTTATGATACACTAGAACATAGTTTATGATACACTAGAACATAGTTTATGATACACTAGAACATAGTTTATGATACACTAGAACATAGTTTATGATACACTAGAACATAGTTTATGATACACTAGAACATAGTTTATGATACACTAGAACATAGTTTATGATACACTAACATAGTTTATGATACATAGTTTATGATACACTAGAACATAGTTTATGATACACTAGAACATAGTTTATGATACACTAGAACATAGTTTATGATACACTAGAACATAGTTTATGATACACTAGAACATAGTTTATGATACACTAGAACATAGTTTATGATACACTAGAACAGATACACTAGAACAGTTTATGATACACTAGAACATAGTTTGATACACTAGAACAGTTTATGATACACTAGAACATAGTTTATGATACACTAGAACATAGTTTATGATACACTATAACATAGTTTATGATACACTAGAACAATTTATGATACACTTATGATACACTAGAACATTTATGATACACTAGAACATAGTTAGAACATATTTATGATACACTAGAACATAGTTTATGATACACTAGAACATAGTAGATACATAGTTTATGATACACTAGAACATAGTTTATGATACACTAGAACATAGTTTATGATACACTAGAACATAGTTTATGATACACTAGAACATAGTTTATGATACACTAGAACATATGATTTTTATGATACACTAGAACAGTTTATGATACACTAGAACATAGTTTATGATACACTAGAACATAGTTTATGATACACTATAACATAGTTTATGATACACTAGAACAATTTATGATACACTAGAACATAGTTTATGATACACTAGAACATAGTTTATGATACACTAGAACATAGTTTATGATACACTAGAACATAGTTTATGATACACTAGAACATAGTTTATGATACACTAGAACATAGTTTATGATACACTAGAACATAGTTTATGATACACTAGAACATAGTTTATGATACACTAGAACATAGTTTATGATACACTAGAACATAGTTATGATACACTAGAACATAGTTTATGATACACTAGAACATAGTTTATGATACACTAGAACATAGTTTATGATACACTAGAACATAGTTTATGATACACTAGAACATAGTTTATGATACACTAGAACATAGTTTATGATACACTAGAACATAGTTTATGATACACTAGAACATAGTTTATGATACACTAGAACATAGTTTATGATACACTAGAACATTTATGTTTTTATGATACACTAGAACATAGTTTATGATACACTAGAACATAGTTTATGATACACTAGAACATTTATGATACACTAGAACATATGATACACTAGAACATAGTTTATGATACACTAGAACATATGTTTATGATACACTAGAACACTAGTTTATGATACACTAGAACATTTATGTTTATGATACACTAGAACATAGTTTATGATACACTAGAACATAGTTTATGATACACTAGAACATAGTTTATGATACACTAGAACATAGTTTATGATACACTAGAACATAGTTTATGATACACTAGAACATAGTTTATGATACACTAGAACATAGTTTATGATACACTAGAACATAGTTTATGATACACTAGAACATAGTTTATGATACACTAGAACATATTATATGATACACTAGAACATAGTTTATGATACACTAGAACATAGTTTATGATACACTAGAACATAGTTTATGATACACTAGAACATAGTTTATGATACACTAGAACATAGTTTATGATACACTAGAACAGTTTATGATACACTAGAACATAGTTTATGATACACTAGAACATAGTTTATGATACACTAGAACATAGTTTATGATACACTAGAACATAGTTTATGATACACTAGAACAGTTTATGATACACTAGAACAGTTTATGATACACTAGAACATAGTTTATGATACACTAGAACAGTTTATGATACACTAGAACAGTTTATGATACACTAGAACAGTTTATGATACACTAGAACATAGTTTATGATACACTAGAACATAGTTTATGATACACTAGAACATAGTTTATGATACACTAGAACATAGTTTATGATACACTAGAACAGTTTATGATACACTAGAACATAGTTTATGATACACTAGAACAGTTTATGATACACTTATGATACACTAGAACATAGTTTATGATACACTAGAACATAGTTTATGATACACTAGAACAGTTTATGATACACTAGAACATAGTTTATGATACACTAGAACATAGTTTATGATACACTAGAACATAGTTTATGATACACTAGAACAGTTTATGATACACTAGAACATAGTTTATGATACACTAGAACATAGTTTATGATACACTAGAACATAGTTTATGATACACTAGAACATATATTATGATACACTTATGATATACACTAGAACACTAGTTTATGATACACTAGAACATTTATGATACACTAGAACATAGTTTATGATACACTAGAACATAGTTTATACACTAGAACATAGTTTATGATACACTAGAACATAGTTTATGATACACTAGAACATAGTTTATGATACACTAGAACATAGTTTATGATACACTAGAACATAGTTTATGATACACTAGAACATAGTTTATGATACACTAGAACATAGTTTATGATACACTAGAACATAGTTTATGATACACTAGAACATAGTTTATGATACACTAGAACATAGTTTATGATACACTAGAACAGTTTATGATACACTAGAACATAGATACACTAGAACATAGTTTATGATACACTAGAACATAGTTTATGATACACTAGAACACTAGATACACTAGAACAGTTTATGATACACTAGAACATAGTTTATGATACACTAGAACATAGTTTATGATACACTAGAACATAGTTTATGATACACTAGAACATAGTTTATGATACACTAGAACATAGTTTATGATACACTAGAACATAGTTTATGATACACTAGAACATAGTTTATGATACACTAGAACATAGTTTATGATACACTAGAACATAGTTTATGATACACTAGAACATAGTTTATGATACACTAGAACATAGTTTATGATACACTAGAACATAGTTTATGATACACTAGAACATAGATACACTTATGATACACTAGAACATATGATACACTAGTTTATGATACACTAGAACATAGTTTATGATACACTAGAACATAGTTTATGATACACTAGAACATAGTTTATGATACACTAGAACACTAGAACATAGTTTATGATACACTAGAACATAGTTTATGATACACTAGAACATAGTTTATGATACACTAGAACATAGTTTATGATACACTAGAACATTGTTTATGATACACTAGAACATAGTTTATGATACACTAGAACATAGTTTATGATACACTAGAACATAGTTTATGATACACTAGATCATAGTTTATGATACACTAGAACATAGTTTATGATACACTAGAACATAGTTTATGATACACTAGAACATATGATACACTAGAACATTTATGATACACTAGAACATAGTTTATGATACACTAGATCATAGTTTATGATACACTAGAACATAGTTTATGATACACTAGAACATAGTTAGAACATATGATACACTAGAACATAGTTTATGATACACTAGAACATAGTTTATGATACACTCGAACATAGTTTATGATACACTAGAACATAGTTTATGATACACTAGTACGTAGTTTATAATACACTTGAACATAGTTTATGATACACTAGAACAGTTTATGATACACTAGAACAGTTTATGATACACTAGAACATTGTTTATGATACACTAGAACATAGTTTATGATACACTAGAACAGTTTATGATACACTAGAACATAGTTTATGATACACTAGAACATAGTTTATGATACACTAGAACACTAGAACATAGTTTATGATACACTAGAACATAGTTTATGATACACTAGAACATAGTTATGATACACTAGAACATAGTTTATGATACACTAGAACATAGTTATGATACACTAGAACATAGTTTATGATACACTAGAACAGTTTATGATACACTAGAACATAGTTTATGATACACTAGAACAGTTTATGATACACTAGAACATTGTTTATGATACACTAGAACAGTTTATGATACACTAGAACATAGTTTATGATACACTAGAACATAGTTTATGATACACTAGAACATAGTTTATGATACACTAGAACATAGTTTATGATACACTAGAACATAGTTTATGATACACTAGAACATAGTTTATGATACACTAGAACATAGTTTATGATACACTAGAACATAGTTTATGATACACTAGAACATAGTTTATGATACACTAGAACAGTTTATGATACACTAGAACATAGTTTATGATACACTAGAACAGTTTATGATACACTAGAACAGTTTATGATACACTAGAACATAGTTTATGATACACTAGAACATAGTTTATGATACACTAGAACATAGTTTATGATACACTAGAACATTTATGTTTATGATACACTAGAACATAGTTTATGATACACTAGAACATATACACTAGAACATAGTTTATTTATGATACACTAGAACATTTATGATACACTAGAACATAGTTTATGATACACTAGAACATAGTTTATGATACATTAGAACATAGTTTATGATACACTAGAACATAGTTTATGATTCACTAGATACACTAGTTTATGATACACTAGAACATATGATTTATGATACACTAGAACATAGATACACTAGAACATAGTTTATGATACACTAGAACATAGTTTATGATACACTAGAACATAGTTTATGATACACTAGAACATAGTTTATGATACACTAGAACAGAGTTTATGATACACTAGAACATAGTTTATGATACACTAGAACATAGTTTATGATACACTAGAACATAGTTTATGATACACTAGAACATAGTTTATGATACACTAGAACATAGTTTATGATACACTAGAACATAGTTTATGATACACTAGAACATAGTTTATGACACACTAGAACATAGTTTATGATACAGTAGAACATAGTTTATGACACACTAGAACATGATGATACACTAGAACATAGTTTATGATACAGTAGAACATAGTTTATGATACACTAGAACATAGTTTATGATACACTAGAACATAGTTTATGATACACTAGAACATAGTTTATGATACACTAGAACATAGTTTATGATACACTAGAACAGTTTATGATACACTATAACATAGTTTATGATACACTATAACATAGTTTATGATACACTATAACATAGTTTATGATACACTATAACATAGTTTATGATACACTAGAACATAGTTTATGATACACTAGAACATAGTTTATGATACATTAGAACATAGTTTATGATACACTAGAACATAGTTTATGATACACTAGAACAGTTTATGATACACTAGAACATAGTTTATGATACACTAGAACATAGTTTATGATACACTAGAACATAGTTTATGATACACTAGAACATAGTTTATGATACATTAGAACATAGTTTATGATACACTAGAACATAGTTTATGATACACTAGAACAGTTTATGATGCACTAGAACATAGTTTATGATACACTAGAACATAGTTTATGATACACTAGAACATAGTTTATGATACACTAGAACATAGTTTATGATACACTAGAACATAGTTTATGATACACTAGAACATAGTTTATGATACACTAGAACATAGTTTAAGATACACTAGAACATTTTATGATACACTAGAACACTTTATGATACACTAAAACATAATTTATGATACACTAGAACAGTTTATGATACACTAGAACAGTTTATGATACACTAGAACATAGTTTATGATACACTAGAACATAGTTTATGATACACTAGAACATAGTTTATGATACACTAGAACAGTTTATGATACACTAGAACATAGTTTATGATACACTAGAACATAGTTTATGATACACTAGAACATAGTTTATGATACACTAGAACATAGTTTATGATACACTAGAACAGTTTATGATACACTAGAACAGTTTATGATACACTAGAACATAGTTTATGATACACTAGAACATAGTTTATGATACACTAGAACATAGTTTATGATACACTAGAACATAGTTTATGATACACTAGAACAGTTTATGATACACTAGAACAGTTTATGATACACTAGATACACTAGAACATTTATGATACACTAGAACAGTTTATGATACACTAGAACATATGATGATACACTAGAACATAGTTTATGATACACTAGAACATAGTTTATGATACACTAACATAGTTTAACATAGAACATTTATGATACACTAGAACATTTATGATACACTTATGATACACTAGAACAGTTTATGATACACTAGAACATAGTTTATGATACACTAGAACATTTATGATACACTAGAACATAGTTTATGATACACTGGAACATAGTTTATGATACAATAGAACATACACTAGAACACTAGAACATAGTTTATGATACACTAGAACATAGTTTATGATACACTAGAACATAGTTTATGATACACTAGAACATAGTTTATGATACACTAGAACAGTTTATGATACACTAGAACATAGTTTATGATACACTAGAACATAGTTTATGATACACTAGAACATAGTTTATGATACACTAGAACATAGTTTATGATACACTAGAACATAGTTTAAGATACACTAGAACATTTTATGATACACTAGAACACTTTATGATACACTAAAACATAATTTATGATACACTAGAACATAGTTTATGATACACTAGAACATAGTTTATAATACACTAGAACATAGTTTATGATACACTAGAACATAGTTTATGATACACTAGAATACACTAGTTTATGATACACTAGATACACTAGAACATATGATACACTAGAACAGTATGATACACTAGAACATAGTTTATGATACACTAGAACATAGTTTATGATACACTAGAACATATTTATGATACACTAGAACATACACTTAGAACATGATACACTAGAACATAGTTTATGATACTCTAGAACATAGTTTATGATACACTAGAACAGTTTATGATACACTAGAACATAGTTTATGATACACTAGAACATAGTTTATGATACACTAGAACATAGTTTATGATACACTAGAACATAGTTTATGATACACTAGAACATTTATGATACACTAGAACAGTAGTGATACACTAGAACATAGTTTATGATACACTAGAACATTTAGATTTATGATACACTAGAACATAGTTTATGATACACTAGAACATAGTTTATGATACACTAGAACATAGTTTATGATACACTAGAACATAGTTTATGATACACTAGAACATAGTTTATGATACACTAGAACATAGTTTATGATACACTAGAACATAGTTTATGATACACTAGAACATAGTTTATGATACACTAGAACATAGTTTATGATACACTAGAACATAGTTTATGATACACTAGAACATAGTTTATGATACACTAGAACATAGTTTTTATGATACACTAGAACATAGTTTATGATACACTAGAACATAGTTTATGATACACTAGAACATAGTTTATGATACACTAGAACATAGTTTATGATACACTAGAACATAGTTTATGATACACTAGAACATAGAACACTAGAACAGAACATAGTTTATGATACACTGGAACATAGTTTATGATACACTAGAACATAGTTTATGATACACTAGAACATAGTTTATGATACACTAGAACATAGTTTATGATACACTAGAACATAGTTTATGATACACTAGAACATAGTTTATGATACACTAGAACATAGTTTATGATACACTAGAACATAGTTTATGATACACTAGAACATTTATGATTTATGATACACTAGAACAGTAGTTTATGATACACTAGAACATAGTTTATGATACACTAGAACACACTAGAACAGTTTATGATACACTAGAACATAGTTTATGATACACTAGAACAGTTTATGATACACTAGAACATAGTTTATGATACACTAGAACATAGTTTATGATACACTAGAACATAGTTTATGATACACTAGAACATAGTTTATGATACACTAGAACATAGTTTATGATACACTAGAACATAGTTTATGATACACTAGAACATAGTTTATGATACACTAGAACAGTTTATGATACACTAGAACAGTTTATGATACACTAGAACATAGTTTATGATACACTAGAACAGTTTATGATACACTAGAACATAGTTTATGATACACTAGAACATAGTTTATGATACACTAGAACATAGTTTATGATACACTAGAACATAGTTTATGATACACTAGAACATAGTTTATGATACACTAGAACATAGTTTATGATACACTAGAACATAGTTTATGATGATACACTAGAACATAGTTTATGATACACTAGAACAGAACATAGTTTATGATACACTAGAACATAGTTTATGATACACTAGAACATAGTTTATGATACACTAGAACATAGTTTATGATACACTAGAACATAGTTTATGATACACTAGAACATAGTTTATGATACACTAGAACATAGTTTATGATACACTAGAACATAGTTTATGATACACTAGAACATAGTTTATGATACACTAGAACATAGTTTATGATACACTAGAACATAGTTTATGATACACTAGAACATAGTTTATGATACACTAGAACATAGTTTATGATACACTAGAACATAGTTTATGATACACTAGAACATAGTTTATGATACACTAGAACATAGTTTATGATACACTAGAACATAGTTTATGATACACTAGAACATAGTTTATGATACACTAGAACATAGTTTATGATACACTAGAACATAGTTTATGATACACTAGAACAGTTTATGATACACTAGAACATAGTTTATGATACACTAGAACATAGTTTATGATACACTAGAACAGTTTATGATACACTAGAACATAGTTTATGATACACTAGAACATAGTTTATGATACACTAGAACATAGTTTATGATACACTAGAACATAGTTTATGATACACTAGAACATGATGATACACTAGAACAGTTTATGATACACTAGAACATAGTTTATGATACACTAGAACATAGTTTATGATACACTAGAACATAGTTTATGATACACTAGAACATAGTTTATGATACACTAGAACAGTTTATGATACACTAGAACATAGTTTATGATACACTAGAACATAGTTTATGATACACTAGAACATAGTTTATGATACACTAGAACATAGTTTATGATACACTAGAACATAGTTTATGATACACTAGAACATAGTTTATGATACACTAGAACATAGTTTATGATACACTAGAACATAGTTTATGATACACTAGAACATAGTTTATGATACACTAGAACATAGTTTATGATACACTAGAACATAGTTTATGATACACTAGAACAGAACATAGTTTATGATACACTAGAACATTTATGATACACTTAGTGATACACTAGAACATAGTTAGAACAGTTTATGTATGATACACTAGAACATTTATGATTATGATACACTAGAACATAGTTTATGATACACTAGAACATAGTTTATGATACACTAGAACATAGTTTATGATACACTAGAACATAGTTTATGATACACTAGAACATAGTTTATGATACACTAGAACATAGTTTATGATACACTAGAACATAGTTTATGATACACTAGAACAGTTTATGATACACTAGAACATAGTTTATGATACACTAGAACATAGTTTATGATACACTAGAACATAGTTTATGATACACTAGAACATAGTTTATGATACACTAGAACATAGTTTATGATACACTAGAACATAGTTTATGATACACTAGAACAGTTTATGATACACTAGAACATAGTTTATGATACACTAGAACATAGTTTATGATACACTAGAACATAGTTTATGATACACTAGAACATAGTTTATGATACACTAGAACATAACACTAGAACATAGTTTATGATACAGTAGAACATAGTTTATGATACACTAGAACATAGTTTATGATACACTAGAACATAGTTTATGATACAGTAGAACATAGTTTATGACACACTAGAACATAGTTTATGATACAGTAGAACATAGTTTATGACACACTAGAACATAGTTTATGATACAGTAGAACATAGTTTATGATACACTAGAACATAGTTTATGATACACTAGTTTATGATACACTAGAACAGTTTATGATACATTAGAACATAGTTTATGATACACTAGAACATAGTTTATGATACACTAGAACATTTATGATACACTAGAACATAGTTTATGATACACTAGAACACTAGTTTATGATACACTAGAACATAGTTTATGATACACTAGAACATAGTTTATGATACACTAGAACATAGTTTATGATACACTAGAACATAGTTTATGATACACTAGAACATAGTTTATGATACACTAGAACATAGTTTATGATACACTAGAACATAGTTTATGATACACTAGAACATAGTTTATGATACACTAGAACATAGTTTATGATACACTAGAACATAGTTTATGATACACTAGAACATAGTTTATGATACACTAGAACATAGTTTATGATACACTAGAACATAGTTTATGATACACTAGAACATTTTATGATACACTAGAACATAGTTTATGATACACTAGAACATAGTTTATGATACATTAGAACATAGTTTATGATACACTAGAACATAGTTTATGATACACTAGAACATAGTTTATGATACACTAGAACAGTTATGATACACTGGAACATAGTTTATGATACACTAGAACATAGTTTATGATACACTAGAACATAGTTTATGATACACTAGAACATAGTTTATGATACACTAGAACAGTTTATGATACACTAGAACATAGTTTATGATACACTAGAACATAGTTTATGATACACTAGAACATAGTTTATGATACACTAGAACATAGTTTATGATACACTAGAACATAGTTTATGATACACTAGAACATAGTTTATGATACACTAGAACATAGTTTATGATACACTAGAACATAGTTTATGATACACTAGAACATAGTTTATGATACACTAGAACACTAGTTTATGATACACTAGAACATTTATGATACACTAGAACATATTTATGATACACTAGAACATAGTTTATGATACACTAGAACATAGAACATTTATGATACACTAGAACATTTATGATACACTAGAACATAGTTTATGATACACTAGAACATATGATACACTAGAACAGTATGATACACTAGAACATAGTTTATGATACACTAGAACACTATAACATAGTTTATGATACACTAGAACATAGTTTATGATACACTAGAACATAGTTTATGATACACTAGAACATAGTTTATGATACACTAGAACATAGTTTATGATACACTAGAACATAGTTTATGATACACTAGAACATAGTTTATGATACACTAGAACATAGTTTATGATACACTAGAACATAGTTTATGATACACTAGAACATAGTTTATGATACACTAGAACATAGTTTATGATACACTAGAACATAGTTTATGATACACTAGAACATAGTTTATGATACACTAGAACATAGTTTATGATACACTAGAACATAGTTTATGATACACTAGAACATAGTTTATGATACACTAGAACATAGTTTATGATACACTAGAACATAGTTTATGATACACTAGAACATAGTTTATGATACACTAGAACATAGTTTATGATACACTAGAACATAGTTTATGATACACTAGAACATAGTTTATGATACACTAGAACATAGTTTATGATACACTAGAACATAGTTTATGATACACTAGAACATAGTTTATGATACACTAGAACATAGTTTATGATACACTAGATGATACATAGAACATTTATGATACACTAGAACAGTTTATGATACACTAGAACATTTATGATACACTTTTATGATACACTAGAACATAGTTTATGATACACTAGAACATAGTTTATGATACACTAGAACATAGTTTATGATACACTAGAACATAGTTTATGATACACTAGAACATAGTTTATGATACACTAGAACATAGTTTATGATACACACTAGAACACTAGTTTATGATACACTAGAACATAGTTTATGATACACTAGAACAGTTTATGATACACTAGAACATAGTTTATGATACACTAGAACATAGTTTATGATACACTAGAACACTTTATGATACACTAGAACATAGTTTATGATACACTAGAACATAGTTAATGATACACTAGAACATAGTTTATGATACACTAGAACATAGTTTATGATACATTAGAACATAGTTTATGATACACTAGAACATAGTTTATGATACACTAGAACATAGTTTATGATACACTAGAACAGTTTATGATACACTTGATTAATGTACAACTCATGTGTTGTCTTACAGATGGCTGCCTCGCATCACCGAGTTGACAGAGAACCTCAGCACCATCTTCTCACGGTTCATGGCACGTCTTGGGTGCGCAGGAGAAGTGATCCTTGACAAAGCAGAAGATGTGGATGATTTCAGTAAATACGGAATCGTAATTAAGGTGCGGTTTCGCGATAACGACCGTCTTCGAGAACTGACGGCTCATCACCAATCTGGTGGCGAACGTGCTGTTTCTACAGCACTCTATCTCCTTGCACTACAAAGCTTAACAACTGTTCCTTTTCGTTGTGTTGACGAGATTAACCAGGTACAGTATTAACTTTATTTACAGGTTTTTCCAGACATTACAAAGCTTATTTAGTAAGGCTTCAACTGTGCTCCTTGCAGTGCAAAATAAGACAGGTACATAACATTTTATACAGGAGGGCTCTGCTCATATGGCAGGTTAGGTTCCAGGCTACTGCTGTAAAGCGAAAATCTCCATAATGCTATTCACTTTTTTCACTTTTAACCCTTTAACTGTCCAAACATAGATCTACGTTTTCACTGCTAGCGCTCCAAATGTAGATCAACATCTTATATTTCTAGCCTTCAGATTTGGCACAATTGGCCTGAGATGCCTGGTTAGTTTAAAATGAATAAAAGAATAAAGATTTTATTTCTTCGCAAAGGTTACAATGTGTAATTACAATTTTGATTTGTTTAGTACAAAGAAACCACTTTCATGCTGGGGCATTTCAGGCAGACTAATCCTAGTACATAATAACTACTTACGTACAGTGGAACCTCTGCTTTAAAATGCATCCACGTGCAAGTTTTTTCAGATACAAGCAGTCGTTTGGTCGATTTTTTGCTTTCAGACGCGAGTGAAATTGTCAGATGCGAGCGGGCCTCAAGGGAGGTTCCTTGACATTGGTGAGGGGCTCTTGCTCTTGATCTAGGGAATTGCATCTCAGTTGTTTGTTGGACTGTCATATTGAAACTTGGGCAATGTATGATGGAAAGGTGCTTCTTAACGTACACCAAAAATGAAAGAAATCGGACCATAAATGACAGAGTTCACTTCTCAGCCATTAGCCTCCTCTTAGAGGTATATTTTCGTATGGTTTTTGTGGTTGTATTCTCATTTTTTCGTCTCATTTGATAGAATGGAAGATACAGAAATAGATGTCATTTTGATTTGTTTCATGACGAAAAGTACCTCGAAATTGAGCTTGAAGTAGCAGAAATGTTTGATTCTTTGGCGATGTTCAAGAGTAAATAAATGACATCACCGTCCAATACCTGTCCGATTGGCACTTCCCCTCAACCTTCACATACTGGAAAGCTCTTCAACACGCTAGCAAAAGTGGGAGCAGACATCATGAAGTAGCAGTGGCAGACAGCATGGAGCAGCAGTGGCAGATATGAAGCAACAGTGGCAGACATCATGAAGCAGCAGTGGCAGACATCATGAGGCAGCAGTGGCCGAGAACATGAAGCAGCAGTGACAGACAACATGAAGCAGCAGTGACAGACAACATGAAGCAGCAGTGACAGACATCATGAAGCAGCAGTGACAGACAACATGAAGCAGCAGTGGCAGACAACATGAAGCAGCAGTGACAGACAACATGAAGCAGCAGTGGCAGACAACATGAAGCAGCAGTGACAGACAACATGAAGCAGCAGTGACAGGCATCATGAAGCAGCAGTGACAGACAACATGAAGCAGCAGTGACAGACATCATGAAGCAGCAGTGACAGACAACATGAAGCAGCAGTGGTAGACAACATGAAGCAGCAGTGGCAGACATCATGAAGCAGCAGTGGCAGACAACATGAAGCAGCAGTGGCAGACAACATGAAGCAGCAGTGACAGACAACATGAAGCAGCAGTGGCAGACATCATGAAGCAGCAGTGGCAGACATCATGAAGCAGCAGTGACAGACAACATGAAGCAGCAGTGGTAGACAACATGAAGCAGCAGTGGCAGACATCATGAAGCAGCAGTGACAGACAACATGAAGCAGCAGTGGTAGACAACATGAAGCAGCAGTGGCAGACATCATGAAGCAGCAGTGGCAGACAACATGAAGCAGCAGTGGCAGACAACATGAAGCAGCAGTGACAGACAACATGAAGCAGCAGTGGCAGACTTCATGAAGCAGCAGTGGCAGACAACATGAAGCAGCAGTGACAGACAACATGAAGCAGCAGTGACAGACAACATGAAGCAGCAGTGGCAGACTTCATGAAGCAGCAGTGGCAGACAACATGAAGCAGCAGTGGCAGACAACATGAAGCAGCAGTGGCAGACAACATGAAGCAGCAGTGGCAGACAACATGAAGCAGTAGTGACAGACAACATGAAGCAGCAGTGACAGACAACATGAAGCAGTAGTGACAGACTTCATGAAGCAGCAGTGGCAGACAACATGAAGCAGCAGTGGCAGACAACATGAAGCAGCAGTGGCAGACAACATGAAGCAGCAGTGGCAGACAACATGAAGCAGTAGTGACAGACTTCATGAAGCAGCAGTGGCAGACAACATGAAGCAGCAGTGGCAGACAACATGAAGCAGCAGTGGCAGACAACATGAAGCAGCAGTGGCAGACAACATGAAGCAGTAGTGACAGACAACATGAAGCAGCAGTGACAGACAACATGAAGCAGCAGTGGCAGACAACATGAAGCAGTAGTGACAGACTTCATGAAGCAGCAGTGGCAGACAACATGAAGCAGCAGTGGCAGACAACATGAAGCAGCAGTGGCAGACAACATGAAGCAGCAATGACAGACATCATGAAGCAGCAGTGACAGACAACATGAAGCAGTAGTGACAGACAACATGAAGCAGCAGTGACAGACAACATGAAGCAGCAGTGACAGACATCATGAAGCAGCAGTGACAGACAACATGAAGCAGCAGTGACAGACATCATGAAGCAGCAGTGACAGACAACATGAAGCAGCAGTGACAGACATCATGAAGCAGCAGTGACAGACAACATGAAGCAGCAGTGGCAGACATCATGAAGCAGCAGTGACAGACAACATGAAGCAGCAGTGACAGACAACATGAAGCAGCAGTGACAGACATCATGAAGCAGCAGTGGCAGACAACATGAAGCAGCAGTGGCAGACAACATGAAGCAGCAGTGACAGACATCATGAAGCAGCAGTGACAGACATCATGAAGCAGCAGTGGCAGACAACATGAAGCAGCAGTGGCAGACAACATGAAGCAGCAGTGACAGACATCATGAAGCAGCAGTGACAGACATCATGAAGCAGCAGTGACAGACATCATGAAGCAGCAGTGACAGACATCATGAAGCAGCAGTGACAGACATCATGAAGCAGCAGTGGCAGACAACATGAAGCAGCAGTGGCAGACAACATGAAGCAGCAGTGGCAGACATCATGAAGCAGCAGTGACAGACATCATGAAGCAGCAGTGACAGACATCATGAAGCAGCAGTGGCAGACAACATGAAGCAGCAGTGGCAGACAACATGAAGCAGCAGTGACAGACATCATGAAGCAGCAGTGACAGACATCATGAAGCAGCAGTGACAGACATCATGAAGCAGCAGTGACAGACATCATGAAGCAGCAGTGACAGACATCATGAAGCAGCAGTGGCAGACAACATGAAGCAGCAGTGGCAGACAACATGAAGCAGCAGTGGCAGACAACATGAAGCATCAGTGACAGACAACATGAAGCAGCAGTGGCAGACAACATGAAGCAGCAGTGGCAGACAACATGAAGCAGCAGTGGCAGACAACATGAAGCAGCAGTGACAGACATCATGAAGCAGCAGTGGCAGACAACATGAAGCAGCAGTGACAGACATCATGAAGCAGCAGTGGCAGACAACATGAAGCAGCAGTGGCAGACAACATGAAGCAGCAGTGGCAGACAACATGAAGCAGCAGTGGCAGACAACATGAAGCAGCAGTGACAGACAACATGAAGCAGCAGTGACAGACATGAAGCAGCAGTGACAGACATCATGAAGCAGCAGTGGCAGACAACATGAAGCAGCAGTGGCAGACAACATGAAGCAGCAGTGACAGACATCATGAAGCAGCAGTGACAGACATCATGAAGCAGCAGTGACAGACAACATGAAGCAGTAGTGACAGACAACATGAAGCAGCAGTGACAGACAACATGAAGCAGCAGTGGCAGACATCATGAAGCAGCAGTGGCAGACAACATGAAGCAGCAGTGGCAGACAACATGAAGCAGCAGTGACAGACAACATGAAGCAGCAGTGGCAGACAACATGAAGCAGCAGTGACAGACAACATGAAGCAGCAGTGGCAGACAACATGAAGCAGCAGTGACAGACAACATGAAGCAGCAGTGGTAGACAACATGAAGCAGCAGTGGCAGACAACATGAAGCAGCAGTGGCAGACATCATGAAGCAGCAGTGACAGACAACATGAAGCAGCAGTGACAGACAACATGAAGCAGCAGTGACAGACAACATGAAGCAGCAGTGACAGACAACATGAAGCAGCAGTGGCAGACTTCATGAAGCAGCAGTGACAGACTTCATGAAGCAGCAGTGACAGACAACATGAAGCAGCAGTGGCAGACTTCATGAAGCAGCAGTGGCAGACAACATGAAGCAGCAGTGACAGACTTCATGAAGCAGCAGTGGCAGACAACATGAAGCAGCAGTGACAGACTTCATGAAGCAGCAGTGACAGACATCATGAAGCAGCAGTGACAGACAACATGAAGCAGCAGTGACAGACAACATGAAGCAGCAGTGACAGACAACATGAAGCAGCAGTGACAGACAACATGAAGCAGCAGTGGCAGACTTCATGAAGCAGCAGTGGCAGACAACATGAAGCAGCAGTGGCAGACTTCATGAAGCAGCAGTGGCAGACAACATGAAGCAGCAGTGACAGACAACATGAAGCAGCAGTGACAGACAACATGAAGCAGCAGTGGCAGACTTCATGAAGCAGCAGTGGCAGACAACATGAAGCAGCAGTGACAGACAACATGAAGCAGCAGTGACAGACAACATGAAGCAGCAGTGGCAGACAACATGAAGCAGCAGTGGCAGACAACATGAAGCAGCAGTGACAGACAACATGAAGCAGCAGTGGCAGACAACATGAAGCAGCAGTGGCAGACAACATGAAGCAGCAGTGGCAGACTTCATGAAGCAGCAGTGGCAGACTTCATGAAGCAGCAGTGGCAGACTTCATGAAGCAGCAGTGGCAGACATCATGAAGCAGCAGTGGCAGACATCATGAAGCAGCAGTGACAGACAACATGAAGCAGCAGTGACATACAACATGAAGCAGCAGTGGCAGACTTCATGAAGCAGCAGTGGCAGACTTCATGAAGCAGCAGTGGCAGACTTCATGAAGCAGCAGTGGCAGACTTCATGAAGCAGCAGTGGCAGACTTCATGAAGCAGCAGTGGCAGACTTCATGAAGCAGCAGTGGCAGACTTCATGAAGCAGCAGTGGCAGACAACATGAAGCAGCAGTGACAGACAACATGAAGCAGCAGTGGCAGACATCATGAAGCAGCAGTGACAGACAACATGAAGCAGCAGTGGCAGACTTCATGAAGCAGCAGTGGCAGACAACATGAAGCAGCAGTGACAGACAACATGAAGCAGTAGTGACAGACAACATGAAGCAGCAGTGACAGACATCATGAAGCAGCAGTGACAGACAACATGAAGCAGCAGTGGCAGACTTCATGAAGCAGCAGTGGCAGACTTCATGAAGCAGCAGTGACAGACAACATGAAGCAGCAGTGGCAGACTTCATGAAGCAGCAGTGGCAGACAACATGAAGCAGCAGTGACAGACAACATGAAGCAGTAGTGACAGACTTCATGAAGCAGCAGTGGCAGACAACATGAAGCAGCAGTGACAGACAACATGAAGCAGCAGTGACAGACAACATGAAGCAGCAGTGACAGACATCATGAAGCAGCAGTGACAGACAACATGAAGCAGCAGTGACAGACAACATGAAGCAGCAGTGACAGACATCATGAAGCAGCAGTGACAGACAACATGAAGCAGCAGTGACAGACAACATGAAGCAGCAGTGGCAGACAACATGAAGCAGCAGTGGCAGACAACATGAAGCAGCAGTGGTAGACAACATGAAGCAGCAGTGGCAGACAACATGAAGCAGCAGTGACAGACTTCATGAAGCAGCAGTGGCAGACAACATGAAGCAGCAGTGGCAGACTTCATGAAGCAGCAGTGACAGACAACATGAAGCAGCAGTGGCAGACAACATGAAGCAGCAGTGACAGACAACATGAAGCAGCAGTGACAGACAAAATGAAGCAGCAGTGGCAGACTTCATGAAGCAGCAGTGACAGACAACATGAAGCAGCAGTGGCAGACAACATGAAGCAGCAGTGACAGACTTCATGAAGCAGCAGTGGCAGACTTCATGAAGCAGCAGTGGCAGACAACATGAAGCAGCAGTGACAGACAACATGAAGCAGCAGTGGCAGACAACATGAAGCAGCAGTGGCAGACAACATGAAGCAGCAGTGGTAGACAACATGAAGCAGCAGTGACAGACATCATGAAGCAGCAGTGACAGACAACATGAAGCAGCAGTGACAGACAACATGAAGCAGCAGTGGCAGACAACATGAAGCAGCAGTGGCAGACAACATGAAGCAGCAGTGGCAGACAACATGAAGCAGCAGTGACAGACTTCATGAAGCAGCAGTGACAGACAACATGAAGCAGCAGTGACAGACAACATGAAGCAGCAGTGGCAGACAACATGAAGCAGCAGTGGTAGACAACATGAAGCAGCAGTGACAGACAACATGAAGCAGCAGTGGCAGACAACATGAAGCAGCAGTGGCAGACAACATGAAGCAGCAGTGACAGACTTCATGAAGCAGCAGTGACAGACAACATGAAGCAGCAGTGACAGACAACATGAAGCAGCAGTGGCAGACAACATGAAGCAGCAGTGGTAGACAACATGAAGCAGCAGTGACAGACAACATGAAGCAGCAGTGACAGACAACATGAAGCAGCAGTGACAGACAACATGAAGCAGCAGTGACAGACAACATGAAGCAGCAGTGGCAGACAACATGAAGCAGCAGTGGCAGACAACATGAAGCAGCAGTGGCAGACAACATGAAGCAGCAGTGGCAGACAACATGAAGCAGCAGTGACAGACAACATGAAGCAGCAGTGGCAGACAACATGAAGCAGCAGTGGCAGACAACATGAAGCAGCAGTGGCAGACAACATGAAGCAGCAGTGACAGACAACATGAAGCAGCAGTGGCAGACAACATGAAGCAGCAGTGGCAGACAACATGAAGCAGCAGTGGTAGACAACATGAAGCAGCAGTGACAGACATCATGAAGCAGCAGTGGCAGACAACATGAAGCAGCAGTGACAGACAACATGAAGCAGCAGTGGCAGACAACATGAAGCAGCAGTGGCAGACTTCATGAAGCAGCAGTGGCAGACAACATGAAACAGCAGTGTCTGACTTTTTTGGGTTATCCTAGGTTCTCTACACATGTAGTCAGGTGGCCCTATAAGCCCCAACAACAGCAATGGCTGCTGTCATCACCACTAGCCACATACGTAACGACATATATTTTATTCATTCTAGTGTATATGTCATGTTTCTATGTTATTAATATTGTTTATTATGCCATATTAGATAAATTGTGATAGATAAATAAGCCGTAGAGTCAATATTAGGATAATTATTGAAGTATTTTGTCGTGCCTGGAATTCCACTGGAATGGATTAATTTCATTTCAGTTAATTTAAATGAGGTAAACTGACTCTACAAACGAGCAAATCCAGATGCGAGCAAGGTCATGGAAGGGATTAAACTCGTAAGTAGAGGTTCCACTGTATAGACGAGATAAGAGTGTTTAACTTTTTAATAAATCTTTATTTTATCTTAATACTAATATAGTTTGGTATATTGGCAGTTTGGAGGGATATGTTGTGTATCTTTATACGTATATACTTCTAAACTGTTGTATTCTGGGCACCTCTGCAAAAACAGTGATTATGTGTGAGTGAGGTGAAAGTATTGAATGATGATGAAAGTATTTTCTTTTTGGGGATTTTCTTTCTTTTTGGGTCACCCTGCCTCGGTGGGAGACAGCCGACTTGTTAAAAAAAAAAAAAAACTAATGCGACGTAGTCAAGGTGGAGGTTTACAAGAATAATAATCTTGAAGTTGCACATAATAAAAACAATATTACAATTAATGGTTCAAACAGTAATATTTCATGGATTGGCAGATGCTTAAATAGATTAGAGGTCATATAATACAGTGGACCCTCGCTTTACGATATTAATCCGTTCCTGAGAGCTCAACGTTAGGCGAAATTATCGTTAGCCGAATTAATTTTCCCCATAAGAAATAATGGAAATCAGATTAATCCATTCCTAACACCCCAAAGTATGAAAAAAAAAAATTTACCACATGAAATATTAATTTTAATACACACAAACTGAAGAAGACATGTACAATTACATGACACTTACCTTTATTGAAGATCTGGTGATGATTGATAGGATGGGAGGAGGGGAGAGTATGGATGGTGTTAACCCTTTATCGGGCAAGTGGCCATAAAATTAGAAATTCGAACTGAACTCCCTATGGTGGATAGAGTAACTCAATATAAGGTCACTGAGTCTATATAAATGGATTTCTGATGGTTAGTTTTCAAGCAATTGCTAATCTCCGAAGTGCGAAAATTTTCGCATATGCCCGACAAAGGGAGTAAAAATCTGAATGTTGCAAACTTGCAATTATTAATAAAACACCCAATAACTATTTTTTTAATTTATTATACAAACAGACAATATCAAAAACATAAATGGAACTTGTATCAAAACAGTTTGTATGTATTAGAAAAATATAAAAATGAAACAAATAGCAACAAGGACATATTGCAAAGGGATAAAACTTTCAAGTCCCATATTCCTGAGATTCATGAGGAAGACCAATTATTCTATATTGCTAATTGATGGTATGGTAGTTGCTGAAGCAATTTCTATTACTCTTTATGCACAGATTTACTTTGCATACAGAACACTGGAATGAGGATGTGACCAATTTCTTCGAGTTGCTGCAATACTTGCAATCATAATACCTTTCTTTTTCTTCACTAATTTCTGCTTTTTGGCTGGCCTTTCTTCCTCCTCATCATAACTTGACACCTCTGCATCCAGTGGCAAGTATTCATCACCACTATCCAGCAATTCCGGGTCATCTACCTCTGGTTCTGAGTCACTGTCATCCAAAATGCAGACATATTTTGACCTGGTGCTGGAGGGCTCCCTATAAAACAATTTCTCATTGATCTGGAAGGACAATAAAAACCTTCTGTATAGATCCAGACCACTACAGAATTCATATATGCAATAGAAATTTTTTTATAAATATTTATTTTACTGAAATTGTACTATGTCACTTCTCGGGCAGGTACGAAAAATTTCGTACTTCCTTTGTTGCACTTTTTTCAACTGCATGCTACACTCACATTATGCTTCACACGGACTTCATGTATATGTCAAAATATGCCTAAACTATTCACGTATGCACTAAACACAACAATCAGTACTTACCGACATTGTAGAAGGTAAAATCCAAGAGTATATTAGTGACACTGGATGGAAAAAACACACTCTGGGCGACGCCCAGCCACACGTGTTTATATTTTGTTCTCTCAACCAATGGGAAGCCGGCAAACGCCTTCATCACTTAGCTGAAGCGACTCAGGGAAGGCTTGTGATTGGTTAGAATTAAAGAATGGGAATCCAGATGCGCGGCGCGTGTAGGATGACACGCGTAAAGGTGCACATGTTTAAGTAAAAATTTTCGGATCTGTGCGATGAAGGGTTAATGTTTAGAAGGGTCATCCCCTTCCATTAGGACTTGAGGTGGCAAGTCCTTTTCCAGGGTTACTTCTCTTCTTTTAATGCCACTACGACCAGCTTGAGAGTCACTGGACCTCTGTCGCACAACATATCTGTCCATAGAGGCCTGTACCTCCCGTTCCTTTATGACTTTCCTAAAGTGGTTTACAACATTGTCAGTGTAATAGTCACCAGCACAGCTTGCAATAGCTGTGTGAGGGTGATTTTCATCAAAAAAGGTTTGCACTTCAAGCCACTTTGCACACATTTCCTTAATCTTTGAAGTAGGCAACTTCCTCAGTTTCTCTATCCCCTCCTCCAGAGCAGTTTCAGGTCTGGCCTCTTGCTGTTGAAGATGATCTTGCAGCTCATCAGTGGTTAGTTCTTCATTGTCCTCCTCCACCAATTCTTCCACATCCTCCCCACTAACTTCCAACCCCAAGGACTTCCCCAATGCCACAATTGATTCCAAAACTGGCATAGGCTTCTCAGGGTTAGCCTCAAATCCTTCAAAATCCCTTTTGTCTGCACATTCTGGCCACAGTTTCTTCCAAGCAGAGTTCAAGGTCCTCTTAGTCGCTTCCTCATAAGCCTTACCTATAATGTTTACACAATTGAGGATGCTAAAGTGATCTCTCCAAAACTCTCTTAGTGTCATTTGAGTTTCTGAGGTCACTACAAAGCACCTTTCAAACAGCTTTTGTGTAGAGTTTTTTGAAGTTTGCAGTGACCTGCTGGTCCATGGGCTGCAGGAGAGGAGTGGTATTAGGAGGCAAAAACTTGACCTTAATGAAGCTCATGTCCCCAGAAAGTCACTCTGCCACATCTGAAGGATGACCAGGAGCATTGTCTAATACCAGGAGGCACGTAAGGTCCAATTTATTTTCCAGGAGGTAATTTTTCACAGTGGGGGCAAATGCATGGTGTAACCAGTCATAGAAAAGGTCTCTAGTGACCTATGCCTTACTATTTGCCCTCCACATCACACACAAATTAGCCTTGAGGACATTGTTTTTCCTGAACACTGGGAGTTTCAGAGTGATACACCAATAAAGGCTTCACTTTGCAATCACCACTAGCATTAGCACACATCAACAGAGTAAGCCTGTCTTTCATAGGCTTATGTCCTGGGAGTGCCTTTCCCTTCTGAGTAATGTAGGTCCTGCTTGGCATTTTCTTCCAAAGCAGGCCTGTTTCATCACAAACACTTGTTCAGGTTTCAATTCTTCACTGTCTATGTACTCCTTGAATTCCTTCACATATTTTTCAGCTGCTTTTTGGTCCGAACTGGCAGCCTCACCATGTATGCCACTACGATTCTTAAATCTCTCAAACCAACCTTTGCTGGCCTTAAATTCACTCACATCACCACTAGTTGCAGGCATTTTTCTAATTAAATCGTCATGCAACTTCCTAGCCTTTTCACATATGATCGCTTGAGAGATGCTATCTCCTGCTATCTGTTTTTCATTTATCCACACCAATAACAGTCTCTCAACATCTTCTATCACTTGCGATCTCTGTTTCAAAAACAAAGTTGCACCTTTGGCAAGAACAGCTTCCTTGATTGCCGTTTTCTTCCCACAATAGTAGCGATGGTTGATTGGGGTTTTGCGTACAACCTGGCCAGCTCGGAGACACGCACCCACTTTCATACTTAGCAATGATCTCTTTCTTCATATCCATAGTAATTCTCACCCTTTTGCTGTAGGGTTGGCACTAGAAG
Source organism: Cherax quadricarinatus (assembly GCF_038502225.1). Classification (NCBI taxonomy): domain Eukaryota; kingdom Metazoa; phylum Arthropoda; class Malacostraca; order Decapoda; family Parastacidae; genus Cherax; species Cherax quadricarinatus. Next base: position 19,052,646 of record NC_091353.1, read on the forward strand.
CTTTCTTGGGGCCCATGGTGGCTTATTTTGCAGGTGCAATCACTAAAAACGCTGTGATAATATGAAATGTTCTGATTGTATGCTTGGATGCGACCACAGTGGCTGGCTTGTAAGCACTGGCACCCACGGAACAAGTGAGGCAGGCTCAGGCCGCACGTGGACGCGTCTCGAACAAATCGCTTTGAGCGAGTTTTTTAGTGCTAGCCGAGGCAAAATTTTTGCGTTAAAATGTATCGCTAGGCGGATTTAACGTTATGCGATGCGTTCGTTGGGTGAGGGTCCACTGTATAATATTTGGGAGAAGTGCTTCAAACTGATTAGTTGTTGTTTTGGTTAGTATCGAGAGATGAGATGATTTTTAAGCATAGCCCTAAATTTGTATGTAGTCAGGGGATCCTTTACTGGTTCAGGTAGTGAATTCCAGATCTTCAGGCCCTTTATATAAAGTGCATTGCATTTTTGCATAGTGTGGGACTGACATGAGGGATGTCGAAGAGTGCCTTATGCCTTGTATTGTGACTGTGCATTCTGTTGTAGCTATCAAGGAGAAGTTTAAGGCCTCTAGAGGGTTTATATTGGAGTTTAATGTTCTGTATATATAGTAGTTACAATAATATGAGTGTATGTCTCATATATTTAGTAGGTTCAGGCTTTTGAAAAGTGGTGGGGTGTGCTGTCTGGCACAGGAGCTGGTAATCATTGCACAGCAGCTTTTTGTTTAAGGTGGTTAGCTATGGTTGACTTAGCAGCTAACATGTGATGTCACACAGTGCTGCTTGTGGGCAGGAGTCACCCTGTCCCTTTCTCAGTTCATGGATAAACCTACAGGCTACGACAGGCTAGGCTGGGCTCCCCTCACAACTCTGCTAATATAAGTGTATACAACCCAACAAGTGTGTTCATCTCCAACCATCATATCTCCACAGAACCCTCCCAACAGTTGTATCCCTGCACAAATACCATAGGTCAGGTAGGGATATATTAAAGAGCGGTATAGGGTAAGGAGTGTAATTTGGGGTACATAATATCGTATCTTGGAAAGGATGCCTACTGACATGGAAATTTTCTTCGATATATGCTGGATGTGGGAATGAAATTTAAGAGAAATTTGAGAAGACCTAGAAATTTACTCTTAGCCTGTCTTGTAATAGAAGAACCAGTTATCGATATTTAAGGCTCTGTTTCCAAACAGCATGAAGTATGTTTTATCTATGTTGATAGTGAGTTTGTTGGTCATCATTGAAGTATATATTTGTAGCAGTGTGTTGTTAACAGTGTCTCTAAGTATAGCTGGGTTTGGTAGACATAAGTAGTGTCGTCTGCATATAGAATTGGTTTAAAGAGTTGAGATGCATTGGGAAGGTCATTGATGTAGATGAGAAAGAGGAGTGGGTCTGGGGCACTCAGACAGCTACAGGCTGGATAGTGGAGTTGACTCCATTTGCGTATACATACTGGTGTCTATCATTAAGATAAGATTATAGGTAATGGGTCTTAACACTCAATGTGTGTGTAGTAGTAAAAAAAAATCTGGGACCACTTAGTACCTAGTGGGAGCACCAGTTCAGTTGAGCGCCAGGTAGAGCAAACAGTGTGGCAAATTCCAGGGATTCACTAATGCCATGTCGTATTCACACTGGCTGGCTGTTAACTCTTAATTTCCTTCTTTTACACACCCTCCCAAATTTGTCTACCAACCTTTGCAACTTCTATTCAGAATCTCTCAGAGGCACTGTGTCATTGGCAGAAAGCAACTTTTAACAATACTCACTTTGTATTAGATTCCTTAATCCTACATTTCTCCCCAACACTCAGACATCTACTTATTTAACAACTCCGTCAATAAATATGTTAAACAGCCATGGTGACATAACACATCCCTGTCTAAGGCTTATTTTTACTGGAAAAATAATCTCACTCTCTCCTACATATCCTAACGTGAGTCTTACCTACTGCATAAAAAATTTCACTGCTTTTTGTTACCTATTTCTTAGTCCATTCCAAATATTGTCAACATCTGCCACATGGCTTCACTATCCACCTCATCATACGTCTTCTCAAAATCCATAGATGCAACAAACAGCATTTTATTGTTACTTAGCCCACCTTTCTTCATTCACTTTAACTCTTCTTCATTCACTTTCACTCTTCTTCATTCACTTTCCCTCCTCTTCATTCACTTTCACTCTTCATTAATTTTCACTTTTCTTCATTCACTTTCACTTTTCTTCATTCACTTTCACTCTTCTTCATTCACTTTTACTTCATTCACTTTCACTTGTCTCTTACCCAGTGGCAACTTTCTCCCTGTACTTTATCTACTTTATCTACTGTAACTACAACTAAATAATGATATGACATATTAGTTGGTCCTGTAAAATCCTGCACATCCAGAAGTTGACCCATCAGTATAGTCTGGCAAACTGCTCTTATTGGTTTCAATATATTATTTTTTTTTTATTATCACACTGGCCGATTCCCACCAAGGCAGGGTGGCCCGAAAAAGAAAAAAACCCACCACCATTCACTCCATCACTGTCCTGCCAGAAGGGTGCTTTACACTACAGTTTTTAAACTGCAACATTAACACCCCTCCTTCAGAGTGCAGGCACTGTACTTCCCATCTCCAGGACTCAAGTCCGGCCTGCCGGTTTCCCTGAACCCCTTCATAAATGTTACTTTGCTCACACTCCAACAGCACGTCAAGTATTAAAAACCATTTGTCTCCATTCACTCCTATCAAACACGCTCACGCATGTCTGCTGGAAGTCCAAGCCCCTCGCACACAAAACCTCCTTTACCCCCTCCCTCCAACCTTTCCTAGGCTGACCCCTACCCCGCCTTCCTTCCACTACAGACTGATACACTCTTGAAGTCACTCTGTTTTGCTCCATTCTCTCTACATGTCCGAACCACCTCAACAACCCTTCCTCAGCCCTCTGGACAACAGTTTTGGTAATCCCGCACCTCCTCCTAACTTCCAAACTACGAATTCTCTGCATTGTATTCACGCCACACATTGCCCTCAGACATGACATCTCCACTGCCTCCAGCCTTCTCCTCGCTGCAACATTCATCATCCATGCTTCACACCCATATAAGAGCGTTGGTAAAACTATACTCTCATACATTCCCCTCTTTGCCTCCAAGGACAAAGTTCTTTGTCTCCACAGACTCCTAAGTGCACCACTCACCCTTTTCCTCTCATCAATTCTATGATTCACCTCATCTTTCATAGACCCATCCGCTGACACGTCCACTCCCAAATATCTGAATACATTCACCTCCTCCATACTCTCTCCCTCCAATCTGATGTCCAATCTTTCATCACCTAATCTTTTTGTTATCCTCATAACCTTACTCTTTCCTGTATTCACTTTTAATTTTCTTCTTTTGCACACCCTACCAAATTCATCCACCAATCTCTGCAACTTCTCTTCAGAATCTCCCAAGAGCACAGTGTCATCAGCAAAGAGCAACTGTGACAACTCCCACTTTATGTGTGATTCTTTATTTTTTAACTCCACGCCTCTTGCCAAGACCCTCGCATTTACTTCTCTTACAACCCCATCTATAAATATATTAAACAACCACGGTGACATCAATATGTTATTAATAATGCATTTACATTTTTCAGGGTATGGACCCCATTAATGAGCGACAGATGTTGAATATGCTGATGGAAACGGTAGCAGCAGAAGGGTCCAGTCAGTACTTCTTTGTTTCACCAAAGGTCAGAGTTGATTTATCACTGTCACTGACATTTGGATTAATTTGGGTTAATTTCAGATCTGTTGAATGCTTCTATGAATATGCAGTAATTTTTTCTTTATGACTTTTGTATTCATAAATATTTTGTTGGTTAATTCAGAGTAATTTTACACTACTATACTTGCAGTTGGAACCCCAAACTTGCTGGTTACTTCTAAAAAGTTTCCTCTGAATTTCAGACTTTGGTAATGACGGTTTTTTTTTATACTGAATGGATTTTTATTTTTTTTTTTTTTTTCAAATTTGGGCATATTTTGTGTTTCAGAGGCCATGTTTCTATAAGTACAGTGGACCCCCCGGTTAACGATATTTTTTCATTCCAGAAGTATGTTCAGGTGCCAGTACTGACCGAATTTGTTCCCATAAGGAATATTGTGAAGTAGGTTAGTCCATTTCAGACCCCCAAACATACACGTACAAACGCACTTAAATAAATACACTTACATAATTGGTCGCATTGGGAGGTGATCGTTAAGCAGGGGTCCACTGTATTACTTAGTCTGGTTTGTCAAAGCAGTCCAGGAAGTTTTTTATAGCACCTCATACATTACCAACACCTGTGTAATAATTGGGTATCTTTATTGTTGAAATGTATTTCCAACTCAGCAGACTTCTTTTGTTGAATATAGAAGTGACACATAATGTAGACACCGGAAGTAATGGAGACGTAAAAATAAGGTGATCAGTAACAGTTTTGAGGCAATCAGTCCCAGAGCCATGAGAGTAAGACACACTATCTTTAATCAAGACTGTGTGTATTCTTCTTCTTTCAACACACCGGCCGTATCCCACCAAGGCGGGGTGGCCCAAAACGAAAGACAAAAGTTTCTCCTTTTACATTTAGTAATATATACAGGAGAAGAGGTTACTAGCCCCTTGCTCCCAGCATTTCAGTCGCCTCTTACAACACGCATGGCTTACGGAGGAAGAATTCTGTTCCACTTCCCCATGGAGATAGGAAATAAACAAGAATAAGAACTAGAAAGAAAATAGAAGAAAACCCAGAGGGGTGTGTATATATGTGCTTGTACATGTATGTGTAGTGTGACCTAAGTGTAAGTAGAAGTAGCAAGACATACCTGAAGTCTTGAATGTTCATGAGACAGAAAAAAGGACACCAGTAATCCTACCATCATGTAAAACAATTACAGGCTTTTCTTTTACACTCACTTGGCAGGACGGTAGTACCTCCCTGGGCGGTTGCTGTCTACCAACCTACTACCTAGGACTGTGTGTATTATTCACATAAATTTATAGGTTCCGAATGTTAGTATGAGAGTTACCAGTGTGACCAGTGGTGTTAGAGAAGGTTACTGATTTGCAAATTTGTATGTGCGTAACTATGATTCCAATGTAAGTATAACTAATAATGCAATGTACAGTACTAGCTTTATCACCAGACCTGAGTCACATTCATACTTATGACATCAATATAAATTCATTAAATTTTTACATAATTTTTTCTTATGATTTCCATTTAGATGCAGTATTTAGGTCCAGATTGTTAGGTTAAATTATTGTTAACTAATGCTAAACATTTTGGGAAAGAAGTTTTGCTAATGGAGCAATAGATAATTTTAAAAATAACGTTGATCATAATTACCCACATGGAGACAGAAACTCGTAAGAATAGTGGATCTGTATAATTCAACCCCCTTCAGGGATCCTCTTCAGCTGAAGAGGATCCCAGAAGGGGATCAAAATATTGAGCATTGACATGTGTTCATTATATTTTAGTTATTCCTATACAGGGGTGGATCTACTATGAAACTAATGAAGCTTAACCTTCAGAGGCCCTTGTTACGGCTTTTTGGCTTGCGTAACTTAAATAAAAAGTTCTGGCTCCTAAAGGCTGCTCAGCCTGCTGTCTAGGGGCATTTAAATTACATTGAAAAAGCAACCACTCTAGTGCCAGCTTGTGCCTTCACATTAAATGTGGAATATTAATTGGTTAATATTAATTATTATTATAAGAAAGGACAAAAACTCACCTATTCAATTTTTTTTTTTTCAACAAGTCGGCCGTCTCCCACCGAGGCAGGGTGACCCAAAAAGAAAGAAAATCCCCAAAAAGAAAATACTTCCATCATCATTCAACACTTTCACCTCACTCACACATAATCACTGTTTTTGCAGAGGTGCTCAGAACACAACAGTTTAGAAGCATATATGTATAAAGATACACAACATATCCCTCCAAACTGCTGATATCCCGAACCTCTCCTTTAGAGAGCAGGCATTGTACTTCCCATTTCCAGGACTCAAGTCCGGCTATATAAAAATAGCCGGTTTCCCTGAATCCCTTCACTAAATATTACCCTGCTCACACTCCAACAGATCGTCAGGTCCCAAATACCATTCGTCTCCATTCACTCCTATCGAACACGCTCATGCACGCCTGCTGGAAGTCCAAGCCCCTTGCCCACAAAACCTCCCTTACACCTTCCTTCCAACCTTTTCGAGGATGACCCCTACCCCGCCTTCCTTCTCCTACAGATTTAAATGCTCTCCATGTCATTCTACTTTGATCCATTCTCTCTAAATGACCAAACCACCTCAACAACCTCTCTTCAGCCCTCTGACTAATACTTTTATTAACTCCACACCTTCTCCTAATTTCCACACTCCGAATTTTCTGCATAATATTTACACCACACATTGCCCTTAGACAAGACATCTCCACTGCCTCCAACCGCCTCCTCGCTGCTGCATTCACAACCCAAGCTTCACACCCATATAAGAGTGTTGGTACTACTATACTTTCATACATTCCCTTCTTTGCCTCCATAGATAACGTTTTTTGACTCCACGTATACCTCAACTCACCACTCGCCTTTTTCCCCTCACCAATTCTATGATTAAACTCATCCTTCATAAATCCATCTGCCGACACGTCAACTCCCAAGTATCTGAAAACATTCACTTCTTCCATACTCCTCCTCCCCAATTTGATATCCAATTTTTCTTTATCTAAATCATTTGATACCCTCATCACCTTACTCTTATCTATGATCACTTTCAACTTTCTACCTTTACACACCCTCCCAAACTCATCCACTAACCTTTGCAACTTTTCTTTAGAATCTTCCATAAGCACAGTATCATCAGCAAAAAGTAACTGTGTCAACTCCCATTTTGAATTTGATTCCCCATAATTTAATCCCACCCGTCTCCTGAACACCCTAGCATTTACTTCTTTTACAACCCCATCTATAAATATATTAAACAACCATGGTGACATTACACATTCCTGTCTAAGACTACTTTTACTGGGAAGTAATCTCCCTCTCTTCTACACACCCTAACCTGAGCCTCACTATCCTCATAAAAACTCTTTACAGCATTTAGTAACTTACCACCTAATTTATATACTTGCAACATCTGCCACATTGCTCCCCTATCCACTCTATCATATGTCTTTTCTAAATTCATAAATGCAATGAAAACTTCCCTACCTTTATCTAAATATTGTTCACATATAGCTTCAATGTAAACACCTGATCTACACATCCCCTACCCACTCTTAAGCTTCCTTGCTCATCCGCAATCCTACTCTCTGTCTTACCTGTAATTCTTTCAGTAATAACCCTACCGTACACTTTTCCTGGTATACTCAGTAAACTTCTTTCTTTCAACACACTGGCCATATCCCACCGAGGCGGGGTGGCCCAAAAGGAAAAACGAAAGTTTCTCCTTTTACATTTAGTAATATATACTGGAGAAGGGGTTACTAGCCCCTTGCTCCCGGCATTTTACTCACCTCTTACAACACGCATGGCTTACGGAGGAAGAATTCTGTTCCACTTCCCCATGGAGGTAAGAGGAAATAAACAAGAACAAGAACTAGAAAGAAAATAGGAGAAAACCCAGAGGGGCCCCCCGTGTGTATATATATGCTTGTACATGTATGTGTAGTGTGACCTAAGTGCAAGTAGAAGTAGCAAGACATACCTGAAATCTAGCATGTTTATAAGAAAGACAAAACACACCAGCAATCCTACCATCATGTAAAACAATTACAGGCTTTCGTTGTACACTCACTTGGCAGGACAGTAGTGCCTCCCTCGGTGGTTGCTGTTTACCAACCTACTACCTAGGACTCAGTAAACTTCTTTCTTCTTTCTTTCAACACACCGGCCGTATCCCACCGAGGCGGGGTAGCCCAAAAGGAAAAACGAAAGTTTCTCCTTTTATATTTAGTAATATATATATACAGGAGAAGAGATTACTAGCCCCTTGCTCCCGGCATTTTAGTTGCCTCTTACAGCACACATGGCTTACGGAGGAAGAATTCTGTTCCACTTCCCCATGGAGATAAGAGGAAATAAACAAGAATAAGAACTAGAAAGAAAATAGAAGAAAACCCAGAGGGGTGTATATATATGTGTGCTTCTACATGTATGTGTAGTGTGACCCAAGTGCAAGTAGAAGTAGCAAGACTTACCTGAAATCTTGGATGTTTATAAGAAAGACAAAAGACACCAGCAATCCTACCATCATGTAAAACAATTACAGGCTTTCATTGTACACTCACTTGGCAGGACGGTAGTACCTCCCTGGGCGGTTGCTGTTTACCAACCTACTACCTAGGACTCATTAAACTTCTTCTTCTTTCATCACACGGGCCGTATCCCACCAAGGTGGGGTGGCCCAAAAGGAAAAACGAAAGTTTCTCCTTTTACATTTAGTAATATATACAGGAGAAGAGGTTACTAGCCCCTTGCTCCCTGCATTTTAGTCGCCTCTTACAACACGCATGGCTTACGGAGGAAGAATTCTGTTCCACTTCCCCATGGAGGTAAGAGGAAATAAACAAAAACAAGAACTAGTAATAAAAATGGAAGAAAACCCAGAGGGGTGTGTATATACATATATGCTTGTACATGTATGTGTAGTGTGACCTAAGTGTAAGTAGAAGTAGCAAGATGTACCTGAAACCTTGCATGTTTATGAGACAGAAAAATGGACACCAGCAATCCTACCATCATGTAAAAAATTACAGGTTTCCGTTTTACACTCACTTGGCAGGATGGTAGTACCTCCCTGGGCGGCTGCTGTCTACCAACCTACTACCTAGGGCTCGGTAAACTTATTCCCCTATAATTTTTACAATCTCTATTGTCCCCCTTCCCTTTATATAAAGGAACTATACATGCTCTCTGCCAATCCCTAGGTACCTTCCCCTCTTCCATACATTTATTGAACAAAACTGCCAACCACTCCAACACTACATTCTCCCCCTCCCCTGCTTTTAAAATTTCTGTCATGATCCTGTCAGTTCCTGCTGCTTTACCCCCTTTCATTCTGCGTAATGCCTCATGCACCTCCCTGGCCAGTGCATGAAATGACCGCCTCCCTTCATCGACATTTAAAAGTTCCTCAAAATATTCTCGCCATCTACCCAATACCTCCAGCTCCCCATCTACTAACTCCGCTACTCTGTTTTTAACTGACAAATCCATTCATTCCATAGGCTTTCTTAACTTGTTTATCTCACTCCAAAATTTTTTCTTGTTTTCATTAAAATTTCTTGACAGTGCCTCTCCCACTCTATCATCTGCTCTCCTTTTGCACTCTCTCACCACTCTCTTCACCTTTCTTTTACTCTCCATATACTCAGCTCTTCTTATAACACTTCTGCTTTGTAAAAACCTGTCATAAGCTATCTTTTTCTCTTTTATCACACCCTTTACTTCATCATTCCACCAATCACTCCTCTTTCCTCCTGCACCCACTCTCCTATAGCTGCAAACTTCTGCCCCACATTCTAATACTGCATTTTAAAACTATTCCAACCATCTTCAATCCCCCCCCCCCACTACTCATACTTGCACTAGCCCACCTTTCTGCCAATTGTTGCTTATATCTCACCCTAACTTCCTCCTCTCTTAGTTTATACACTTTCACCTCTCTCTCTTACTTATTGTTTCCATTTTCCTTTTGTCCCATCTACCTCTAACTCTAACTGTAGCTACAACTAAATAATGATCTGATATATCACTTTCCCCTTCATAAAAATGTACATCCTGAAGCCTACCCATCAACCTTTTATCCACCAATATATAATCTAGCAAACTATGTATTTTCATTATGTGCTATATCATACCCTGTATACTTATCCTAATTTTCATAAACTATGTATTACTTATTACCAAACCTCTTTCTACACGTAGCTCAATTAAAGGCTCCCCATTTTCATTTACCCCTGGCACCCCAAATTTACCTACTACTCCCTCCACAACATTTTTACCCACTTTAGCATTGAAATCCCCAACCACAAGTACTCTCCCTTAGTTTATAAACTTTCACCTCTCTCTTACTTGTTGTTTCCATTTTCCTTTCGTTCCATCTACCTTTAACTCTAACTGTAGCTACAACTAAATAATGATCCGATATATCATTTGCCCCTTTATAAACACGTATGTCCTGAAACCTACCCATCAACCTTTTATCCACCAATACATAATCATTACTTGCTATATCATACCTTGTATACTTCTTTCAACACACCGGCTGTATCCCACCGACGCGGGGTGGCCCAAAAGGAAAAACGAAAGTTTCTCCTTTCAAATTTAGTAATATATACAGGAGAACGGGTTACTAGCCCCTTGCTCCCGGCATTGTAGTCGCCTCTTACGACACGCATGGCTTACGGAGGAAGAATTCTGTTCCACTTCCCCATGGAGATAAGAGGAAATATACAAGAACAAGAACTAGAAAGAAAATAGAAGAAAACCCAGACAGGTATGTATATAGTACAGTGGACCCCCGCATAGCGACTTTAATCCGTGCAAGAGGGCTCATTGTTATGCGAAATGATCGGTATGCGAATGAATTTTCCCCATAAGAAATAATGGAAATCAAATTAATCCGTGCAAGACACCCAAAAGTATGAAAAAAAAAAAATTTTACCACATGAAATGTTAATTTTAATACACACAAACTGAAAAAGGCATGCACAATTACATGACACTTACTTTTATTGAAGATCTGGTGATGGTTGATGGGATGGGAGGAGGCGAGAGAGAGTGTTAGTGTTTAGAAGGGGAATCCCCTTCCATTAAGACTTGAGGTGTCGAGTCCTTTTCTGGGGTTACTTCCCTTCTTCTTTTAATGCCACTAGGACCAGCTTCAGAGTCACTGGACTTCTTTCGCACAACATATCTGTCCATAGTGGCCTGTACCTCTCGTTCCTTTATGACTTCCCTAAAGTGTTTCACAACATTGCCAGTGTAATAATCACCAGCACGGCTTGCAATAGCTGTGTGAGGGTGATTTTCATCCATGAAGGTTTGCACTTCAAGCCACTTTGCACAGATTTCCTTAATCTTTGTAGTAGGCAATTTCTTCAATTTCTCTCTCCCCTCCTTCGAACCAGTTTCCTCAGGTCTGGCCTCTTGCTGTTGAAGTTGATCTATCAGCTCATCAGTGGTTAGTTCTTCATTGTCCTCCTCCACCAACTCTTCCACATCCTCCCCACTAACCTCCAACCCCAAGGACTTTCCCAATGCCACAATGGATTCCTCAACTGGCATAATCCTCTCAGGGTTAGCCTCAAACCCTTCAAAATCCCTTTTGTCTACACATTCTGGCCACAGTTTCTTCCAAGCAGAGTTCAAGGTCTTCTTAGTCACTCCCTCCCAAGCCTTACCTATAAGGTTTACACAATTGAGGATATTAAAGTGCTCTCTCCAAAACTCTCTTAGAGTCAGTTGAGTTTCTGAGGTCACTACAAAGCACCTTTCAAACAGAGCTTTTGTGTACAGTTTTTTGAAGTTTGCAATAACCTGCTGGTCCATGGGCTGCAGGAGAGGAGTGGTATTGGGAGGCAAAAACTTCACCTTAATGAATTTCATGTCCCCATAAAGTCGCTCTGCCACGTCTGTAGGATGACCAGGGGCATTGTCTAACACAGGAGGCACTTAAGTTCTAATTTCTTTTCAGTTAGGTAATTTTTCACATTGGGGGCAAATGCATGGTGTAACCAGTCATAGAAAAAGTCCCTAGTGACCCATGCCTTACTGTTTGCCCTCCACAGCACACACAAATTCTCCTTGAGGACATTCTTTTGCCTGAACGGTCTGGGAGTTTCAGAGTGATATACTAATAAAGGCTTCACTTTGCAATCACCAGTAGCATTGGAACACATCAACAAAGTAAGCCTGTCTTTCATAGGCTTATGTCCTGGGAGTGCCTTTTCCTCCTGAGTAATGTAGGTCCTGCTTGGCATTTTCTTCCAAAACAGGCCTGTTTCATCACAATTAAACACTTGTTCAGGTTTCAGTCCTTCACTGTCTATGTACTCCTTGAATTCCTGCACATATTTTTCAGCTGCTTTGTGGTCCGAACTGGCAGCCTCACCATGCCTTATCACACTATGTATGCCACTACGCTTCTTAAATCTCTCAAACCAACCTTTGCTGGCCTTAAATTCACTCACATCATCACTAGTTGCAGGCATTTTTTTAATTAAATCCTCATACAACTTCCTAGCCTTTTCGCTTATGATCGCTTGAGAGACGGTATATCCTGCTAGCTGTTTTTCATTTATCCACACCAATATGAGTCTCTCAACATCTTCCATCACTTGCGATCTCTGTTTCGAAAACACAGTTAAACCTTTGGCAAGAACAGCTTCCTTGATTGCCTTTCTGTTGCCCACAATAGTAGCGATGGTTGATTTGGGTTTCTTGTACAACCTGGCCAGGTCGGCGACACGCACTCCACTTTCATACTTATCAATGATCTCTTTCTTCATCTCTATAGTAATTCTCACCCTTATTGCTGTAGGGTTGGCACTAGAAGCTTTCTTGGGGCCCATGGTCACTTATTTTGCAGATAAAATCACCAAAAACACTGTAATAATACGAAATGTTCCGATTGTATGCTTGGATGTTACCGCGGAGGCTGGCTGGTAAACAATGCCACCGGCAGCACATGTGAGGCTGGCTAAGGGCGCACATTGGACGCGTCTTGGACGAAGAGCGGTGAGCGGGTTTTTGAGCGGTATGCGAGGCAAAATTTTTGCGATAAAAGCGAGCGGTATGCGGATTGAACGTTATGTGATGCCGACGGTATGCGGGGGTCCACTGTATATGCTTCTACATATATGTGTAGAAGCATGTATAGAAGCATCAGGGAAGAGAGAGGTGAAGGTTTATAAACTATAAGAGGAGGCAGTTAGGGTAAGATATAAACAGCTATTGGAGGATAGATGGGCTAATGAGAGCATAGGAAATGGGGTCGAAGAGGTATGGGGTAGGTTTAAAAATGTAGTGTTAGAGTGTTCCGCAGAAGTTTGTGGTTACAGGAAAGTGGGTGCGGGAGGGAAGAGGAGCGATTGGTGGAATGATGATGTAAAGAGAGTAGTAAGGGAGAAAAAGTTAGCATATGAGAAGTTTTTACAAAGTAGAAGTGATGCAAGGAGGGAAGAGTATATGGAGAAAAAGAGAGAGGTTAAGAGAGTGGTGAAGCAATGTAAAAAGAGAGCAAATGAGAGAGTGGGTGAGATGTTATCAACAAATTTTGTTGAAAATAAGAAAAAGTTTTGGAGTGAGATTAACAAGTTAAGGAAGCCTAGAGAATAAATGGATTTGTCAGTTAAAAATAGGAGAGGAGAGTTATTAAATGGAGAGTTAGAGGTATTGGGAAGATGGAGGGAATATTTTGAGGAATTGTTAAATGTTGATGAAGATAGGGAAGCTGTGATTTCATGTATAGGGCAAGGAGGAATAACATCTTGTAGTAGTGAGGAAGAGCCAGTTGTGAGTGTGGGGGAAGTTCATGAGGCAGTAGGTAAATTGAAAGGGGGTAAGGCAGCCGGGATTGATGGGATATAGATAGAAATGTTAAAAGCAGGTGGGGATATAGTTTTGGAGTGGTTGGTGCAATTATTTAATAAATGTATGGAAGAGGGTAAGGTACCTAGGGATTGGCAGAGAGCATGCATAGTTCCTTTGTATAAAGGCAAAGGGGACAAAAGAGAGTGCAAAAATTATAGGGGGCTAAGTCTGTTGAGTATACCTGGCAAAGTGTATGGTCGAGTTATTATTGAAAGAATTAAGAGTAAGACGGAGAATAGGATAGCAGATGAACAAGGAGGCTTTAGGAAAGGTAGGGGGTGTGTGGACCAGGTGTTTACAGTGAAACATATAAGTGAACAGTATTTAGATAAGGCTAAAGAGGTCTTTGTGGCATTTATGGATTTGGAAAAGGCATATGACAGGGTGGATAGGGGGGCAATGTGGCAGATGTTGCAAGTGTATGGTGTAGGAGGTAGGTTACTGAAAGCAGTGAAGAGTTTTTACGAGGATAGTGAGGCTCAAGTTAGAGTATGTAGGAAAGAGGGAAATTATTTCCCAGTAAAAGTAGGCCTTAGACAAGGATGTGTGATGTCACCGTGGTTGTTTAATATATTTATAGATGGGGTTGTAAGAGAAGTAAATGCGAGGGTCTTGGCAAGAGGCGTGGAGTTAAAAGATAAAGAATCACACATAAAGTGGGAGTTGTCACAGTTGCACTTTGCTGATGACACTGTGCTCTTGGGAGATTCTGAAGAGAAGTTGCAGAGATTGGTGGATGAATTTGGTAGGGTGTGCAAAAGAAGAAAATTAAAAGTGAATACAGGAAAGAGTAAGGTTATGAAGATAACAAAAAGATTAGGTGATGAAAGATTGGATATCAGATTGGAGGGAGAGAGTATGGAGGAGGTGAATGTATTCAGATATTTGGGAGTGGACGTGTCAGCGGACGGGTCTATGAAAGATGAGGTGAATCATAGAATTGATGAGGGGAAAAGGGTGAGTGGTGCACTTAGGAGTCTGTGGAGACAAAGAACTTTATCCTTTCAGGCAAAGAGGGGAATGTATGAGAGTATAGTTTTACCAACGCTCTTATATGGGTGTGAAGCATGGGTGATGAATGTTGCAGCGAGGAGAAGGCTGGAGGCAGTGGAGATGTCATGTCTGAGGGCAATGTGTGGTGTGAATATAATGCAGAGAATTCGTAGTTTGGAAGTTAGGAGGAGGTGCGGGATTAACAAAACTGTTGTCCAGAGGGCTGAGGAAGGGTTGTTGAGGTGGTTCGGACATGTAGAGAGAATGGAGCGAAACAGAGTGACTTCAAGAGTGTATCAATCTGTAGTGGAAGGAAGGCAGAGTAGGGGTCGGCCTAGGAAAGGTTGGAGGGAGGGGGTAAAGGAGGTTTTGTGTGCGAGGGGCTTGGACTTCCAGCAGGCATGTGTGAGCGTGTTTGATAGGAGTAAATGGAGACAAATGGTTTTTAATACTTGACGTGCTGTTGGAGTGTGAGCAAAGTAACATTTATGAAGGGGTTCAGGGAAACCGGCAGGCCGGACTTGAGTCCTGGAGATGGGAAGTACAGTGCCTGCATTCTGAAGGAGGGGTGTTAATGTTGCAGTTTAAAAACTGTAGTGTAAAGCACCCTTCTGGCAAGACAGTGATGGAGTGAATGATGGTGAAAGTTTTTCTTTTTTGGGCCACCCTGCCTTGGTGGGAATCGGCCAGTGTGATAATAAAAAAAAATAAAATAATGTATGTGTAGTGTGACCTAAGTGTAAGTAGAAGTAGCAAGACATACCTGAAATCTTGCATGTTTATGAGACAGAAAAAAGACACCAGCAATCCTACCATCATGTAAAACAATTACAGGCTTTCGTTTCACACTCAATTGGCAGGACGGTAGTACCTCCCTGGGTGGTTGCTGTCTACCAACCTGCTACCTGAACCTTGTATACTTCTTTATCCTAATTTTCATAAAATATATATTATTACCAAACCTCTTTCTACACATAGCTCAATTAAAGGCTCCCCATTTACATTTACCCCTGGCACCCCAAATTTACCTACTACTCCCTCCACAACATTTTTATCCACTTTAGCATTGAAATCCCCAACCACAAGTACTCTCACACTTGGTTCAAAACTCCCCACATGCTTACTCAACATTTCCCAAAATCTCTCTCTCTCCTCTACACTTCTCTCTTCTCCAGGTGCATAAATGCTTACTATAACCCACTTTTCACATCCAACCCTTATTTTACTCCACATAATCTTTGAATTAATACATTTATATCCCCTCTTTTCCTGCCATAACTTATCCTTCAACATTATTGTTACTCCTTCTTTAGCTCTAACTCTATTTGAAACCCCTGACCTAATCCCATTTATTTCTCCCTACAGAAACTCTCCCACCCCTTTCAGCTTTGTTTCACTTAAAGCCAGGACATCCAGCTTCTTCTCATTCATAACATCCACAATCATCTCTTTCTTATCATTTGCACAACATAAACGCACATTCAAACATCCCAGTCTGATGGTTTTCTTTTTTTTCTTTTTAGTAGGCTAGGAAAAGGGGTTACTAGCCCATTGTTCCCGACATTTTAGTTGACTTTTACAACACGCATGGCTTATGCAGGAAAGATTCTTATTCTACTTCCCCATGGTTATAAAAGGAAAAGCAATAAGAACAAGAACTATTAAGATAAAATCAAAGAAAACTCAGATGAGTGTGTACAATATATATAAATGTGTACATGTACATCAGTGGGACCCAAGTGTAAGTAGAAGTAACAAGATATACCTGAAATCTTGAATGTTTATGAGACAGAAAAAAGACACCTGCAATCCTACCATAATGTAAAACAATTACAGGCTTTCATTTTACACTCACTTGGCAGGACAGTAGTACCTCCCTGTGTGGTTGCTGTCTACCAACCTACTACAGTGGACCCCCGCATAGCGACTTTAATCCGTGCAAGAGGGCTGATTGTTATGCGAAATGTTCGGTATGCGAATGAATTTTCCCCATAAGAAATAATGGAAATCAAATTAATCTGTGCAAGACACCCAAAAGTATGAAAAAAAAAAATTTACCACATGAAATATACATTTTCCTACACACAAAGAGAAGGATACATGCACAATAGTAGAGTAGTACATGCACAATATATATTGTGCATGTACTAGTCTACTAAATGAAGAATAAATGACACTTACCTTTATTGAAGATGCAGCAATGACTGATGAGACACTGTGTCCTGGGAGTGCCTTTTCCTCCTGAGTACTGTAGGTCCTGTTTGGCATTTTCTTCCAGAACAGGCCTTATCACACTGTGTATGCCACTACGATTCTTAAATCTCTCAAACCAACCTTTTCTGGCTTTAAATTCACCAATATGAGCACTAGTTCCAGGCATTTTTCCCTGTTCACCTGGGTGTTAGTCGACTGGTGTGGGTTGCATCCTGGGAGACAAGATTAAGGACCCCAATGGAAATAAGTTAGACAGTCTTCGATGACACTGACTTTTTTGGGTTATCCTGGGTGGGAAATCCTCTGGGGTTAATTGTTTCTTGGTATTCTCAATAAGCCACACCAACAACGGTGCTACAGCAGCAGCAGCAGCTGACGGTGGTACAGCAGCAACAGACGATGCTACAGCTACAGCAAGCAGACAGACAGATGCTACAGCAGCAGCAGACGATGCTACAGCAGCAACATGACAGCAGCAGCAGACGATGCTACAGCAGCAGCAGACGATGCTACAGCAGCAGCAGACGATGCTACAGCAGCAGCAGACGATGCTACTACTACAGCAGCAGCAGCAGCTGACGGTGGTACAACAGCAGCAGCAGCTGACAGTGCAGCAGCAGCTGACGGTGGTACAGCAGCTGTACCACCAATAGTAGCGATGGTTGATTGGGGTTTATTATACAACCTGGCCAGCTCGGAGACACGCACTCCACTTTCATACTTATCAATGATCTTTTTCTTCATCTCTATAGTAATTCTCACCCTTATTGCTGTAGGGTTGGCACTAGAAGCTTTCTTGGGGCCCATGGTCACTTATTTTCCAGAAAAAATCACCAAAAACACTGTAATAATACGAAATGTTCTGATTGTATGCTTGGATGTTACCGCGGAGGCTGGCTGGTAAACAATGCCACCGGCGGAACATGTGAGCGTGGCTCAGGCCGCACATTGGACGCGTCTTGGACGAAGAGCGGTGAGCGGGTTTTTGGGCGGTATGCGAGGCAAAATTTTTGCGAAAAAAGCGAGCGGTATGCGGATTGTACGGTATGCGATGCGTGCGGTATGCGGGGGTCCACTGCACTACTAATTTTTTTTTATTCAACAAACTGGCTGTATCCCACCAAGGCAGCGTGCCCCAAAAAGAAAAATGAAAGTTTCTCTTTTTAAATTTAGTAATTTATATAGGAGAAGGGGTTACTAGCCCCTTGCTCCCAGCATTTTGTCGCCTCTTACAACACGCATGGCTTACGGAGGAAGAATTTTGTTCCACTTCCCCATGGAAATAAGAGGAAATAAACAAGAAGAAGAACTAGAAAGAAAATGGAAGAAAACCCAGAGGGGTGTGTATATACAGTGGACCCCCGCATAACGATGGCATCACATAGCGATTTTTCCGCATACCGATTACTTTTATCGCAAAATTTTTGCCGCGCATACCGATTAAAAACCCGCTTACCGATTTTCGTCCGAGACGCGTCCAATGTGCCCTCACATGTGCCGGCCGTCCCATTGTTTACCAGCCAGCCTCCGCGGTAACATCCAAGCATACACTCGGAATATTTCGTATTATTACAGTGTTTTCGGTGCTGTTTCTGGAAAATAAGTGACCATGGGCCCCAAGAAAGCTTCTAGTGCCAACCCTGTGGTAAAAAGGGTGAGAATTAGTATGGAAATTAAGAAAGATTTTGAAGGGTTTGGGGCTAACCCTGAGAAGCCTATGCCAGTTGTGGAATCCATTGTGCCTACTTCAAAGATTAAGGAAATGTGTGCACAGTGGGTTGAACTGCAAACCTTTATAGATGAAAATCACCCTGACACAGCTGTTGCAAGCCGTGCTGGTGACTATTTCAATGACAATGTTATGGCCCATTTTAGGAAAGTCTTGAAGGAACGGGAGGTACAGAGCTCTATGGACAGATTTGTTGTGCGACAGAGGTCCAGTGACTCTCAAGCTGGTCCTAGTGGCATTAAAAGAAGAAGGGAAGTAACCCCAGAAAAGGACTTGCTACCTCAAGTCCTAATGGAAGGGGATTCCCCTTCTAAACAGTAAGAAGATAATGCTCTCCCCTCCTCCCATCCCATCAATCATCACCAGATCTTCAATAAAAGTAAGTGTCATTTAATTGTGCATGCCTTTTTCAGTTTGTGTGTATTAAAATTAACATTTCATGTGGTAAAAAAAATTTTTTTTCATACTTTTGGGCGTCTTGCACGGATTAATTTTATTTCCATTATTTCTTATGGGGAAAATTCATTCGCATAACGATTATTTCGCATAACGATGAGCCCTCTTGCACGGATTAAAATCGTTAACCGGGGGTCCACTGTATATGCTTGTACATGTATGTGTAGTGTGACCTAAGTGTAAGTAGAAGTAGGAAGACGTACCTGAAATCTTGCATGTTTATGAGACAGACAAAAGACACCAGCAATCCTACCATCATGTAAAACAATTACAGACTTTCGTTTTACACTCGGCAGGACAGTAGTACCTCCCTGGGTGGTTGCTGTCTACCAACCTACTACCACAGGACGGTAGTACCTCCCTGGGTGGTTGCTGTCTGCCAACCTACTACCACAGGATGGTAGTACCTCCCTGGGTGGTTGCTGTCTACCAACCTACTACAACAGGATGGTAGTACCTCCCTGGGTGGTTGCTGTCTACCAACCTACTACCACAGGACGGTAGTACCTCCCTGGGAGGTTGCTGTCTACCAACCTACTACCACAGGACGGTAGTACCTCCCTTTGTGGTTGCTGTCTACCAACCTACTACCACAGGATGGTAGTACCTCCCTGGGTGGTTGCTGTCTACCAACCTACTACCACAGGACGGTAGTACCTCCCTGGGTGGTTGCTGTCTACCAACCTACTACCACAGGATGGTAGTACCTCCCTGGGTAGTTGCTGTCTACCAACCTACTACCACAGGACAGTAGTACCTCCCTGGGTGGTTGCTGTCTACCAACCTACTACCACAGGACGGTAGTACCTCCCTGGGTGGTTGCTGTCTACCAACCTACTACCACAGGACGGTAGTACCTCCCTGGGTGGTTGCTGTCTACCAACCTACTACCACAGGACGGTAGTACCTCCCTGGGTGGTTGCTGTCTACCAACCTACTACCACAGGACGGTAGTACCTCCCTGGGTGGTTGCTGTCTACCAACCTACTACCACAGGACGGTAGTACCTCCCTGGGTGGTTGCTGTCTACCAACCTACTATCACAGGACGGTAGTACCTCCCTGGGTGGTTGCTGTCTACCAGCCTACTACCACAGGATGGTAGTACCTCCCTGGGTGGTTGCTGTCTACCAGCCTACTACCACAGGACGGTAGTACCTCCCTGGGTGGTTGCTGTCTACCAACCTACTACCACAGGACGGTAGTACCTCCCTGGGTGGTTGCTGTCTACCAACCTACTACCACAGGACGGTAGTACCTCCCTGGGTGGTTGCTGTCTACCAACCTACTATCACAGGACGGTAGTACCTCCCTGGGTGGTTGCTGTCTACCAACCTCCTACCACAGGACGGTAGTACCTCCCTGGGTTGTTGCTGTCTACCAACCTACTACCACAGGACGGTAGTACCTCCCTGGGTGGTTGCTGTCTACCAACCTACTACCACAGGACGGTAGTACCTCCCTGGGTGGTTGCTGTCTACCAACCTACTACCACAGGATGGTAGTACCTCCCTGGGTGGTTGCTGTCTACCAACCTACTATCACAGGATGGTAGTACCTCCCTGTATGGTTGCAGTCTACCAACCTACTACCACTGGACATTAGTACCTCCATGGGTGGTTGCTGTCTACCAACCTACTACCACAGGACGGTAGTACCTCCCTGGGTGGTTGCTGTCTACCAACCTACTACCACAGGACGGTAGAACCTCCCTGGGTGGTTGCTGTTTTCCAACCTACTACCACAGGACGGTAGTACCTCCCTGGGTGGTTGCTGTCTTCCAACCTACTACCACAGGACGGTAGTACCTCCCTGGGTGGTTGCTGTCTACCAACCTACTACCACAGGACGGTAGTACCTCCCTGGGTGGTTGCTGTCTACCAACCTACTACCACAGGACGGTAGTACCTCCCTGGGTGGTTGCTGTCTACCAACCTACTACCACAGGACGGTAGTACCTCCCTGGGTGGTTGCTGTCTACCAACCTACTACCACAGGACGGTAGTACCTCCCTGGGTGGTTGCTGTCTACCAACCTACTACCACAGGACGGTAGTACCTCCCTGGGTGGTTGCTGTCTACCAACCTACTACCACAGGACGGTAGTACCTCCCTGGGTGGTTGCTGTCTACCAACCTACTACCACAGGACGGTAGTACCTCCCTGGGTGGTTGCTGTCTACCAACCTACTACCACAGGACGGTAGTACCTCCCTGGGTGGTTGCTGTCTACCAACCTACTACCACAGGACGGTAGTACCTCCCTGGGTGGTTGCTGTCTACCAACCTACTACCACAGGACGGTAGTACCTCCCTGGGTGGTTGCTGTCTACCAACCTACTACCACAGGACGGTAGTACCTCCCTGGGTGGTTGCTGTCTACCAACCTACTACCACAGGACGGTAGTACCTCCCTGGGTGGTTGCTGTCTACCAACCTACTACCACAGGACGGTAGTACCTCCCTGGGTGGTTGCTGTCTACCAACCTACTACCACAGGATGGTAGTACCTACTACCACAGGACGGTAGTACTTCCCTGGGTGGTTGCTGTCTACCAACCTACTACCACAGGACGGTAGTACCTCCCTGGGTGGTTGCTGTCTACCAACCTACTACCACAGGACGGTAGTACCTCCCTGGGTGGTTGCTGTCTACCAACCTACTACCACAGGACGGTAGTACCTCCCTGGGTGGTTGCTGTCTACCAACCTACTACCACAGGACGGTAGTACCTCCCTGGGTGGTTGCTGTCTACCAACCTACTACCACAGGACGGTAGTACCTCCCTGGGTGGTTGCTGTCTACCAACCTACTACCACAGGACGGTATGGTAGTACCTCCCTGGGTGGTTGCTGTCTACCAACCTACTACCACAGGACGGTAGTACCTCCCTGGGTGGTTGCTGTCTACCAACCTACTACCACAGGACGGTAGTACCTCCCTGGGTGGTTGCTGTCTACCAACCTACAACCACAGGACGGTAGTACCTCCCTGGGTGGTTGCTGTCTACCAACCTACTACCACAGGACGGTAGTACCTCCCTGGGTGGTTGCTGTCTACCAACCTACTACCACAGGACGGTAGTACCTCCCTGGGTGGTTGCTGTCTACCAACCTACTACCACAGGACGGTAGTACCTCCCTGGGTGGTTGCTGTCTACCAGCCTACTACCACAGGATGGTAGTACCTCCCTGGGTGGTTGCTGTCTACCAGCCTACTACCACAGGACGGTAGTACCTCCCTGGGTGGTTGCTGTCTACCAACCTACTACCACAGGATGGTAGTACCTCCCTGGGTGGTTGCTGTCTACCAACCTACTACCACAGGACGGTAGTACCTCCCTGGGTGGTTGCTGTCTACCAACCTACTACCACAGGATGGTAGTACCTCCCTGGGTGGTTGCTGTCTACCAACCTACTACCACAGGACGGTAGTACCTCCCTGGGTGGTTGCTGTCTACCAACCTACTACCACAGGACGGTAGTACCTCCCTGGGTGGTTGCTGTCTACCAACCTACTACCACAGGACGGTAGTACCTCCCTCTGTGGTTGCTGTCTACCAACCTACTACCACAGTATGGTAGTACCTCCCTGGGTGGTTGCTGTCTACCAACCTACTACCACAGGACGGTAGTACCTCCCTGGGTGGTTGCTGTCTACCAACCTACTACCACAGGACGGTAGTACCTCCCTGGGTGGTTGCTGTCTACCAACCTACTACCACAGGACGGTAGTACCTCCCTGGGTGGTTGCTGTCTACCAACCTACTACCACAGGACGGTAGTACCTCCCTGGGTGGTTGCTGTCTACCAACTTACTACCACAGGACGGTAGTACCTCCCTGGGTGGTTGCTGTCTACCAACCTACTACCACAGGACGGTAGTACCTCCCTGGGTGGTTGCTGTCTACCAACCTACTACCACAGGATGGTAGTACCTCCCTGGGTGGTTGCTCTCTACCAACCTACTACCACAGGACAGTAGTACCTCCCTGGGTGGTTGCTGTCTACCATCCTACTACCACAGGACGGTAGTACCTCCCTGGGTGGTTGCTGTCTACCAACCTACTACCACAGGACGGTAGTACCTCCCTGGGTGGTTGTTGTCTACCAGCCTACTACCACAGGATGGTAGTACCTCCCTGGGTGGTTGCTGTCTACCAGCCTACTACCACAGGACGGTAGTACCTCCCTGGGTGGTTGCTGTCTACCAACCTACTACCACAGGACGGTAGTACCTCCCTGGGTGGTTGCTGTCTACCAACCTACTACCACAGGACGGTAGTACCTCCCTGGGTGGTTGCTGTCTACCAACCTACTACCACAGGATGGTAGTACCTCCCTGGGTGGTTGCTGTCTACCAACCTACTACCACAGGACGGTAGTACCTCCCTGGGTGGTTGCTGTCTACCAACCTACTACCACAGGATGGTAGTACCTCCCTGGGTGGTTGCTGTCTACCAACCTACTACCACAGGACGGTAGTACCTCCCTGGGTGGTTGCTGTCTACCAACCTACTACCACAGGATGGTAGTACCTCCCTGGGTGGTTGCTGTCTACCATCCTACTACTACTAAATGCATATACAAAAAAATTATCCCATATAGAGTTTTGTAAGAGAACTGAGTGTATTTGTTATAAGTACTTAGGTAATGGCTAAAGTAACTCATTTCCTCAACAGCTGATTCCTGACATGGAATGTAATGACTACGTTGATATGATGGTGGTTAACAACAGTCCATCGATGCTGCCACACCGGAAAATCACCCTGAAGAGGATCCTGAGAAAGAAATACGAGCTTAATAAAAGGGCAGCTAAAAGATGAAGCAGTTATCACATCTTGTGTTAACGGGTTACTCACACTACTTTTTGAACATTGACTGGATTATATTTCACTGTATTATATCAGTATTATTACATTATACTTGCTCATAATTTTTTTAAATTTTAATCTGTGTAATGGAAAATAATGATAAGTATAATTACTATTATTACTGTATTATTATTATTATTATTATTATTATTATTATTATTATTGCTATTATTACACAGAAATGACAGGAAAAATACAAAGATTGGACATTTAGAAGCTGTTATAATGAAATACACCATCTGTCGTATCTGCATCATTAGGCCATTGATTCCTATTAACCATATCATGGAGCTGTATATGTTTCATCCATATCAACAGGCTAATTATTTTATATCTATATCAGCTGGGCTATTGAATGACATCCCCAGGATATTTACTCATTTCTGTGGTAAATTTCTTCATTGATGTGCCTTCACCAGATGTGACTTCTGCTCCCAGTGTGGCTATGGCCTTATTGTAAGGGCTTGATTAAATGCTAACTTATGCTTTCGGTGTTCACAGAGACTTACACAGGCATGTTAACAGAGACTTACACAGGCACGTTGACAGAGACTTACACAGGCACGTTGACAGAGACTTACACAGGCACGTTGACAGAGACTTACACAGGCATGCCTCATTAATATGGCGCTTGCTTTAGATCGCTTCGCTAGTACTGTGCTTTTCAGTTATATTCATGTTTATTATTTTCATTGCTTGCCCTGCTCTTAACATGGGTTTTGGCAATTTAAAAAAACTTTTATTATTATTTTTTCATCTTTTTTTAGGCCTGGTGCTATTGTGCACTTAATAAGTGATAGCATAAACATGTTGTTAGGCATATTAAATGATAGTGTAAACATGTTTTTTGCCATAAATGATAGTGTAAAAATGTTTTTAGACTTTTATATTCACTGGCAAGTTAAAAAAAAAAAAAAGGCTGTGATTTGCTCTAAGGCAATATTTACGTTACAGCAGCGTTCTGGAACCTAACCTGCTGTATTACTGAGGTATACTTGTACTCTTCATTTCTGCTCTTCTGAAAGTCGAACCTTCTCCTGAAGCTGCAGCTTTGCTCTGGGCAGTAAGCTTCTTTGGTGGGTGGATAGAGGTAAGACAGGATGGTAGATGTTAGCTTCACCTGTAGCATTCTACTGGTTATGCATCGATTCTTTTTTTCTGTTAGCTGATTACCTAACTGTAGCTACAGGATCAGAACTAAGTTCAGGGTGTCCTGTCATCAGCATTTAGTCTGTCTTAAAGTTATTTTTTAAGTTATCACTGGTTGAAGCATTGATTTCCTTTAGTAACCATACCATAAATCAGCTGCTCTGTGAGGAAAAAAAATTCTAGTGTCCTATTGGCTTGAAGTTATGTTGTTTTTTGTAGTTGTGTTACTATCTTCCTTATCTGTTCTTTGTGTATCATTTTATTATGATTGTGGTTATGTCTTTTTCTTTTATGGACCAAATTGACATACCTTGTGCTTTCAGCCTTCATAACTTAATACTGGAATTCACTTTGCTCATCTATAGAATTTTTCTAGCTTCATATTTTTTTTTTTTTAAGATGTGGACACTGCAACATCTCTGCATACACTAAATTTAGTCTAACATATGTTGTCAATAGCTTGCTGAGTATTTCAGGCCAGTGAATCATTTGATCCAAGGAATTAGAGCTATCCTTCCCATCCTTAGATTGAATTTGATTATCTCCCATTCATCAGCACTTCTCCCATATATCAAAATATTTTAAAAGTTGGTCAGTGGGGAAATCTAAGATGGAAATAGAGACTGGTAGCATGGAAATCTTTTTATTATGACATGTCACTGATGGCTGGACTTTGAGTATACAGGAATAATTTAATTCATCACCTTATGAGGCAGACAAGCACCCAGAGGTCAGGTATTGGTGAAAACAGTAGTCAGGGCAGTGGTAACACGTTCAAGTTTATTATATGAATCAGGATACATAATGTAAGTTTAGCTAATACATTCCAGAGTCCTGTTTCATGTTATTGGTGAGGTGGACTGTAGTTACCTCTAAAATTCTTCATTTAGTCTCGTTAGTGTCAAAGATTTTAACTCTGAAATGGTGTAAAATTCAGAATTTTTCTAAAGCCTTACTACATAATGGGCTAAAAGCTCTTTCCCAGTCCATGATGTGAGAATGCAGGTTCTATTGGCCTACTTGTGTGTTATTGGTGTTATCCTTCTTGCAGGATGGATTACACCAACAATTATTATTATTGTAATCAAAACTAAGTACTAAACCCACAAGGGCCATACAGCACTGTTACACCAACCATGCATTTACAGTCTATTACTGATTTATGCCTCTTTGATGAGTTATTACAACTGCTCATTGCTTCTCTCGGCTGACAAAATTGCCATCCCCTAGACCTCGCAAAAATGTTTTTCACACTAGTATGTATCTTGGAGGTTACCAGACTGTACTCAATCCATTCATCTCAAACTTATGTGGGGCTGTTACAGGTATATTTGTATTATGGACCACCATTCAATTATTATTATTACAATCAAAAAGTGGTAAACCACAAGTGCTATACAGCCAGACCAACATTCAAGAAATCAGAGTTACTCTTCCCTTGGATCAAACCTGATTACCTCCCATTTCCTAAGTGCTGTATGACCCTGTGAGTTTAACACTTCCCTATGACTACAGTAGGAACCTAACCTTCTGTATAAGTGGGGCTCTACTGTATAATAAATCAGAAGAAAATTCTTTTGAATAAGTGTAGGAACTTGATTAGAGGCATAATATATTTTTGTAACTGTAATTGTTGGGAGGATTTTATGACTATTATTTTTCTTGATGCTGGTGAGGGGCTCCTTGGTCTAAGGAATTGTACCTGTGCTCCTCCTCCTTGGATTGAACTTGAATGGCTCCCATTCTTCCTGGCACTATATGACCCCCATAGGTTGAATGACCTATGACTGTAATACATGTCATTATTTTCATGAAGTGCTTAAAGTGCCTGGGAAAATGGGAGGTAGTTCATTGGCTTGGATCAAGAGCCCTCTCACTGGCATTAAGGAACTTCTGTTTAGGGGTATAAAAATAATAATTGGGGTTATCATTACATGAATCACCATTATGTTCGTAGTATCTGAGGCATGGAAAACAATCATGTTTGATCTAAGGAAGGGGAGAAAAAACCAATGGATGTAGCAGGCTTGTTGAGTTACTGCACAGCTTATTTTAATTTCTTTATATGGTTAATGATTTTTCCAGGTTTTGTTTACTCTCAAGATTTATGTATACCTTGAGGTGTGTGTGCGCTCAGAGTTGACTTTAATTCATATTTTATGGATAAAGGTCTTGACTGGTGCTGAAACAGGCTAGAAGCAACCTTAATGACCTGTATAATAGATATGCTTTGAACCCAATCAGCCAACTAATTTGCTTGCCCTCAGCTGCTACCTCTACACACTTCTAAATGATCTACATGATTGATTGCTTTATTAAGTTTAAAGCCTACTGACACGATTGGGGTCAGTAAGGCTGCCTGTAATCCCTAGTTATTAATAACATTTTTATTAAAATTCATTTGATGTAAAAGTACAGTAAATTCAAAGGCCACAGTATGCAGAGCATTTTGGA
Organism: Cherax quadricarinatus; assembly: GCF_038502225.1. Classification (NCBI taxonomy): domain Eukaryota; kingdom Metazoa; phylum Arthropoda; class Malacostraca; order Decapoda; family Parastacidae; genus Cherax; species Cherax quadricarinatus. The sequence continues at coordinate 19,080,125 of NC_091353.1, forward strand.
CAAACTCTCAGCATATATACTTACTACTTGAGATATGTAACCATAGTCACACAGGATTAACACTTTTTAATGTACAGAAATAATAGTAATACTAATGGAAGGCCTCTTCCTCATTTTGTGAATACTACCATTCAGCAAGGAATGACCCACACATGTTCAGTACTTTACATGATTTTTTAATATACAACCATAATTGCTGTGAAAATTAAACAGCTTTATAATATTTTCTAGTACTGTTTCATTTACCATTTGGCAATTTTGCTTTTGTTTGATACACATTGTTTATTTAGAACATTTTGCCCAGGTACTAGCTACAACATGAAGTGTGAATGTACAAAGGGAAGTTTAAGAATTTAGGGGGAACACCTTCATTTTGAAACAAACTTGGCTGCATATATGGATAGGACACATGTGCAAGTGCCAGTCTTGGGAACATCATTTGCAGTCTTGTTAGATACACCATGTGGGCTGTTGACTTCAACTCTGGAAAGATCGTATAATTAATTATTTCTCTGTCTTCAATAAACATAGTTTCACGTTTTATACAGTATTAACCTTTTCATTGTCTGTCACGTAGAACTACGTTGTGTATACCAGGGTCCCTGATATAGTTCTGTTTCATGAGTTCAGCTCATTCAGGTAAACTGAGTGATATGAGAGAATGGATCTGTATGGTGAGTGTGCACCATAAAAAAAATCTTGCCCCCATAGAGTGCATGATGGGAAAAACAAAACTGTGTGTATAGTTTAAAATAGTAACTTTGGATGGTGTCTTATTTGATAGAAAGAAAGACATATTACTGATATAGAAATTATTTTGATTGGCTTCAGGACTGGAAGTAGCTTGAAATTAAGCACCAAATAGCAGAAATATTAGATTTTTGCTGATATTCCAGAGGACAGGTAAGGCTGCCCCTGCAATCCCCAGTCTGTTTTATGAGTTTTTAATAGATCTGATTTAATTATTTGAATGCTGTGAACCATGAGCAGTCTTTGTTGGGTATATTTTATTATTTAAGAAACAGTGTATATCTTCTATTATTGTATGAATAAGAATTCAAAATGGAAAGCAAGTGTAATGTAGGAGAGGCCTGGGATATGACTAAAGAACAGAGGAAATGTTGTTTCAGTGCCAGGAATGTATAAATTGTATTGACTATTTTTAAATCGATATTTTTGTGTGTGAAATTGGCCAAATTACTGAATTCTGATTATTAGGTAGTTGAATGGGCAGTTTCTTGTACTCTTATCATTAGAATGGAAGGCATACTATCAAACTTGCTAAGAATTTGTTAGAGTGGAACAGTGAAATTGGCCTTAAATAGGACACAAAGTAGGCAAAATCACTGTTGTGTAAGTTGAGCCAAGACCACTAACTTTGCCCCATCATAATTCCATGAGTTTTCTCTAAACTTCATTAGAATCATTACATTCAGAAAAAGATTCTCTGCCCTTTTTTTTTTTTTTTTTTTTTTTTTGAACATCGAGAGTAGTTTCATTTCAGTGGTCTGGACAGTGAAAGGGTTAAAGAAAAAAAAAAGGTGGGTTTGCTTTATATGAATTCACTATTACGTATTGCCCCATTTCTATCAATAATTTTGTATGTATGGTATACATTTGCCATGGGGGATCAGTGAAATTGTAAAATATATTCATTATTAACCCTTTCACTGTTCAGACTCTCAAAGTGAAACTTTGTGTCCAAAAAAAAAATTCTTCTGGAATGGTAGAGATCTTTTTCTGAAGGTAATAAGATATAATACAGCCTCTCCTCACTTAACGATGGAGTTCCGTTCCTAAGACCACATCGGTAAATGAATTCGTCACCAAGTAAGGACCATACAATAATGGTAATGAGTTTGTGCTCACCATCTTTGATATTGTTTCACTGTCACCTTTGCACCATTTATAATATTTCTGGTACATTTTTAAATGTTTATACAGTAGTGTACTGCATATTGTAATAACAGAATAGAGGAAATCAGTTCTAATATACATTATTTAGGTATGCACACTGGTCAGAGCGCCTGTTGTAAGTCCGAGTCATTGATAAATGAGTATGTCACAAAGTGAGGAGAGGCTGTAATCATAACTAATCCATAGGGCTTGCTAAAGGTTTAATATGCTTGATCTGAGACTAGCGAGGGTGGAGAGTATAACAGGTAGAGTTAGTAAGGGAGGTGAGGAGTGCTAAAGGCAGTATAATCAATGTTATGAATCTGTTGCTATCAAAGAGTCAAAGATGGAATTCTGAAGGTAATGACACCAAAAGTATGAAACTTAATGGAAAACTCGCGGATTTATGCAGGTGCAAAGTTAGCAGTCTTAGCGCAATTTATGCATAGGCCATATTTGGGTCATATTTAATGCCAGTTTCATTGTTCCATTTGACCAACTTATTAGCTATTTCACTAGATTGCTTTCCATTCTATTGACTGAGCACAAGAAACCTCCCATCAACTATTTCAGCTACCCTATAAAGTGATAAGAATTTGGTAATTTGGCAAATTAGACACAAAAATTAAAAAAAAAATACCGATTTAAAAATAGCTCATAATAAACATGTAGACATATCTGGCACCAAAACATTTTTCTTTGTTCATTAGTCACATCCTCAGGCCTCTCCTATATTACACTTGCTTTCCATTTTGAATTCTTATTCACACAAAAACAGAAGATTTACTTTACTTAAAATATAACCAAGAAAGATTGTTCATGGCTGACAAGTCCCAATAACTGAATGAAGACCTATTAAAACCCCATAAAATAGACTAGGGGTTGTTGGGGGACCTGACCCATTTTATTGTATCTTTCTTTCAACACACCAGCCGTATCCCACCGAGGCGGGGTGGCCCAAAAGGAAAAACAAAAGTTTCTCCTTTCACATTTAGTAATATATACAGGAGAAGGGGTTACTAGCCCCTTGCTCCCGGGATTTAGTTGCCTCTTACGACATGCATGGCTTACGGAGGAAGAATTCTGTTCCACTTCCCCATGGAGAATTTTATTGAATATTGGCAAAAATTTAATATTTTCATTACTTTGAGCTCAATTTCAAGCTCCTTCCAGTCCTGAAATCAATCAAAATCATCTCTGTTTCAGTAATATATCTTCCATTCTATCAGTTGATAACAAGAAACCAATAAAACAATAAAAACCAAGAAAACACCACAAATTTGCTAATATAAACCACACACAGGTCACAGTTCTAGAACGTTTTGACTCCTCATGCATTGTGTGGGGTAAGTTTTTTATACAGTACACACTCGCCACAAAGATCCATTCTCTCATACCTGTGCCAAAATTTATGACTTACAGATCATCTGGGTGAGCTGAGCTCATGATGTAGAACTAATTCAGGGACCCTGGCTTCAGTGACATAGATCTATGTGATGAGCAGCAAAATGGTTGAATACATGTGGTGAGCACTAAACCCATAGGGGTTATACAGTTCCTGGGGGAATGTGAGACATTCACATTTGATCCAAGGAGAGGGAAGTACAGGTTCAGTTTCTTGAACGAGCCCTTCACCAGCATCAAGGAACCTCCACTGAGGGAAAAAGTATATTAAAAACTTGATGCAAAATTTTGTATTAAAGTTATAGGTGAGGGCACTCATGATCCAAGGAACTGGACCTGATCTACCCTTGAACCATGACTCCAGGCACTGTATGACCCTACTGGTTTAGCACCCCCATCCCCATGAGCATAATAGTAATAATTGTGTTGTTTGTGTGAGCAAGCTTAGTACAACTACTAGTGATTGGCAACTTATTTACCTCATAGAAGCATTAATAACAAATGTAAGAATTTGCTGCAGGTAAAACATTATTTTCTCTTCTATTTGATTTACACATTGTATCATCTTGAGAATATGCTTTAATTGGTTATATTTTAAAGAATTTTAATTATAAAAATAATGCTATAATTTCCTATGAAATGTTTACTGAGTTATGTAGAGCTTCATCTTTACTGTACTTGTATGAAGGAATATCTGTATTATTTATATATAAAACCATAACAGCAAAAATTCTGAATTATAAAAGTTTCAAATGTAAAGAGTAAAATGAAATTTATCAGTGTAATGGTGAAGAAAAAAGACATTGTAGAACAAGCTTTTACTGGGACAACATTTTGCTCTGTGTAGATTATTATTATTATAATCAAAAAGAAGCGCTAAGCCACAAGGGCTATACAGCGCTGCTGCTCTGTGTAGAGCTTTATCAAAATTTTATAAAGCTTGACAAAGTAAACTGCCCTAATAAGTGTTTGTTCTTAGTGTTTTTCTTCACTGCTGTTGACAGTATGCCAACTGCATCTAGTGTAAAAACCTACTAAGTAATTGACTGTCCAAAGAAACTTCGGTAGTATTATTGTGGTTTTATATTACAGGCATAATCTTTTTTTTTTTTTTTTTTTTTTTTTTTAGATGTGCAGGTGTTATAGACAAGAAGGATTTATACATAAACTAAGATGATAATGTACAAATGTTCCTGAACAAAATGAATTGTAATGTTAAAATAAAAATTATTTTATTATTGCCCAGTTTTTGAAGGCGTATTAAGTATTTTTTGCTACATTAATTATTTTAGGCTTTAGATGATAATACAGCTTCTCCTCACTTAATGACGGAGTTACATTCCTAAGACCATGTCAGTAAACGAATTCGTCACTAAGTGAGGAGCACACTATTATGGCAGTGGGTTTGTGTCAACCATTTTTTTATATTGTTTTAATGTCACCTTTGCACCATTTATAACATGTATGGTGTATTTTTAAATGTTTATACAGTGGTTGTATATTGTAATAAACAGAATAGAGGAAATCAGCTCTAATGTACATTTAGGTATGCATACTGGTCAGAGAGCCTGTTGTAATCTGAGTCATCAGTAAACGATTGTCGCTAACTGAGGAGAGGCTGCACTATACTTCAGTGTTCAAGCACAGCACTGACCCATATGGGCATTGTGCTTCTACTTTAATATTTATTTATTTATTTGAACATGATACAGAGAAGTACAAAAGAATACAGTTAAATGCAGCATGCCAAAGCCACTTGAATGCATAGCATTACGGGCAGGCTTAAGATTAACTAAGCAATGAAGTATTCAGTGGTAAAACATTATTGTAAACAGATAACAAGCACAAATGAGTATTACAAAAACAGGTCGTATGGTTGCATGCATTGCTGTACAATCAGTATTTATTTATTCATTTAATTTGAACATGATACAGAGAAGTACAAGGAATGCAATTTTTAAAGTGCAGCATGCCAAAGCCCCTTGTATGCAGAGCATTATGGGCAGGCTTAATTAACTTAAGATTAACTAAGCAATGATATATTCAGTGGTACAAAAATTATTGTAAAACAGATAATTTAGTACAAATGAATATTACAAAGACAGGTCATATGGTCATTTACTGTGTTGCTGTGTAATCTGTAGAATGGAGTATTATGTTAGGTAATGAAGTTAAATAGTACCTAGGATAACCCCCAAAAAAAAGTCTGTGTGACTTATTTCCATTGCCTTCACTCAGAGCTTCATTTCTTCTAAAAATGGTGTTACATGAGAATGGGAGTGTTCCTCTGTATCAATGTAGAGACAACTTGTACACAAACCAGACGTGTACACTTTGTTTACAAAACTTGCATTTGCCTGTCCTCCCTCATGTACTCATTCTCTCTCTCTCCCTCTCATTTATTCGTTTTATTTCATTTACTCACCTCTGACCCTACATTAAGACTACAAATATTTTAAGGTAAGTAATGAGTGAACTGTATATGCATTTTATTGCTCTGGGATGCTTAAATGTCATAGAATATTGTGTGGGTGGAATGGCCTGGTATGGTAGCCTGGCTGACTACCATGCATACCACACTTGATTTCTTACAATAAATACTACTCATCTCACCCTAGATTAAGACTACAAATATTTTAAGGTAAGTAATGAGTGTACTATATGTGGATTTTACTTTTTTATTGTTTTTAATGCCTAGTTCTTTTGCTAACTTAATATATGTTAGTGTAAACTTGTTATCTAGTGTTTATATGCATTTATAAGTGGAAAAAAAGGGTGTTCCACTTTACGGCAGTAGCCTGGAATCTAACCTGCCATATAAGTAGGGCCCTACTGTATTTAGTCATTGTTTACGTGAACAAAATGAACAGGTCCACCTATTTTGGCAAGGCTATGTGGCAAAGCTACTACATGTTAAGGCTACTATGGGGAGAGGCTACTATGCTGGCAAGGCTACTACAGTGGAACCTCAAAAATCGAACTTAATCCGTTCCAGGAGCTAGTTCTAATTTCGAAAAGTCTGAAATTCGAATCAATATTTCCCATAAGAAATAATGGAAATACAATTAATCCGTTCCAGAAACCCAAAAATATTCACATAAAAAATACATTTTATAGAGATTAACCCTTTCAGGGTCCAAGGCCCAAATCTGGAGTCACGCACCAGTGTCCAAGAATTTTCAAAAAAAAAATTTGTTATTTTTTCTTATGAAATCATAGAGAATCTTTTTGTGAAGGTAATAAAACAAAAAGTACGAAATTTGGTGGAAAATTGACGAAATTATGCTCTCGCGAATTTTGATGTGTCAGCGATATTTACGAATCGGCGATTTTGCTGACTTTGACTCCCATTTTAGGCCAATTACATTATTCCAATCAACCAAATTCTTAGCTATTTCACTAGTATTACTTCTATTCTATCGATTGAGCACAAGAAATCGCCAAGTCAACTGTTTCAACTACAAAATAAAGTGATCGGAAATTGTTAATTTGGCCAATTTAACACAAAGTTCAAAATATTCCAATTTCAAAATAGGGTCCAGAATGAACAATGTAGGCATTCCTGGCACTAAACTAACATTTCCTCTGTTCATTAGTTATGTTTTGAGGCTTTACAAATAAATTCCATTTTGATTTTTTATTCACATAATGAATTTTTATTCACACCAAAAAATAGAAGATTTACTGTTATGCAATACTGTAATAGTTGTATAAATATCATCACCATATTTGTGAATGTATATTAGACCCACCAGCTGACGTGTATTAGACGTGTGAGGTCGTTTGTTTACTCTTGAATATCGGCAAAAATTTAACATTTCTGCTACTTTGAGCTCAGTTTCAAGCCATTTTCAGTGCTAAAACCAATCAAAATCATCTCTATTTCTGTAATATGTCTTCCATTCTATCAAATGAGACCAAGAAATCGCAAATACAACTATAAAAAACATACGAAAAAACACTGCAAAGTTGCTCTTTTAATCGAAAAATCATGATTTCATTTTTTTTCTCTCATTATACACAGTGTGCTGCAGGATCTGTTTTATGTGGTGCACACATACCACATAGATGTATTCTCTCATATCTAGGCCCAAATGTACCACTCACAGTTTATCAGAGTGAGCTGAGCTCATGGTGTAGATCTACGGTTTGGACCCTGAACGTAAAGCCGTAGATCTACGGGACGGACCCTGAAAGGGTTAATTACAGTTTTACATACATATAAAATAACATACATATAAAATAATACATGCATATAATATAAAATAACATTTTTACTTACCTTTATTGAAGATTGGTGATGGCATCTGGAAGATAGGGAGGAGGAGAGAGGGAGTTGGGGTTAGTGTTTGGAAGGAGAATCCCCCTCCATGAGGACTTCAGGTAAAGCCCTCTCTGGGGTTACTTCCCTTCTCTGTCTTTTAATGCCACTAGGACCAGCTTGAGAGTCACTGGACCCCTGTCTCACAAAATAACTGTCCACAGTCCTCTGTTTCTGGCACCTCTTTAACATTTCCCTAAAATGGCCAGCCTCTGCTGGCCTTAAATTCACTATCAGCACTGGTTCCAGGAGTTTTCTGTACCAGATCGGCATGCAACTTCCTTGCCTTTTTGCAAATAATTGTCTCTGAAACACTATCACCTGCAAACTCTTTATCCTTGATCCACACCAGCAACAACTTATCAACCTCTTCAACTATTTGTGGTCTTTTTTTTGGTTAGCATATTAACACCTTTCACAACATCAGCTTCCTTGATTTGTTCTTTCTTTGCCAGGATAGAACCGATGTTCGACTTGCTTTCCCATACATTCTGGCAAGCTCAAGTCTCACACCACTCTCATACTTCTGTATTATTTCCTTCTTCACATCTATGGTGTTTCTCACTTTCTTTACCACAGGGGTACCACTAGCAAGTTTCTTTGGGCCCATGGCAGCTTATTTCACAGTCCCACAAACAAGCACTAAACACAACGAAATAATCGTAAAATGTGTGAATGAGAGCGCAGATTAGTGTTCACTCAAGCATAAACAAAGCTAGACTGCTCATGGCGCCTGCGCGGGGACGCGGACAGAGCAGGCCAGCAGACAGGTCCCGTACCTGGCGATCCGAAATTTGAAACGCGTTCGATTTTTGGTACACAGTTTGTCCGAAAAAATGGTCTTATTTTCGAAATGTTCGATATTTGGTACATTCGATTTTCAAGGTTCCACTGTATGTTGACAAGGCTACTATGTGGCAAGGCCATGTTGACAAGTTACTATGTTGGCAAGGCTATGTAGCAAAGCTACTATGTGGCAAGACTACTATGTTGGCAAGGCTACTATGCTGGCAAGGCTACTATGCTGGCAAGGCTACTATGTGACAGGGCTACTATGTGGCAAGGCTACTACGTTGGAAAGGCTACTTTGTTGGCAAGGCTACTATGTGAGAAGGCTACTGTGTTGTCAAGGCTACTATGTGGCAAGGCTACTATCTGGCAAGGCTACTATGGGCAGTCCACACACAGGCAGCTCTATTTTTTCACTTTTTTTCAAAAATTGTAATTATTATTTTTTATATTATCACACCGGCCGATTCCCACCAAGGCAGGGTGGCCCGAAAAAGAAAAACTTTCACCATCATTCACTCCATCACTGTCTTGCCAGAAGGGTGCTTTACACTACAGTTTTTAAACTGCAACATTAACACCCCTCCTTCAGAGTGCAGGCACTGTACTTCCCATCTATACTTGTAATAAAAATTCTATGTTAAGTGATAAATTTTCTCTATTACATCATTTTCAATAAAGAAACATTAAGGGGCCCCACTGAAAATAAGTTTGACTTTATTGGGTTATCCTTAATTAATTCTATATAATTTACTACCATAGATATGGTAAGAGTCCTAAATAATAATTATTAAAAGTATTTTCAGATGATATGCTATGGCAGGAAAAGAGGGACTATAAATGTATTAATTCAAGGATTATGTGGAGCAAAATAAAGATTGGATGTGAAAAGTGGGTTATAATAAGCGTGTATGCACCTGGAGAAGAGAGAAGTGTAGAGGAGAGAGAGAGATTTTGGGAAATGTTGAGTGAATGCGTGGGGAGTTTTGAATCAAGTGTGAGAGTAATGGTGGTTGGGGATTTTAATGCTAAAGTGGGTAAAAATGTTATGGAGGGAGTAGTAGGTAAATTTGGGGTGCCAGGGGTAAATGTAAATGGGGAGCCTTTAATTGAGCTATGTGTAGAAAGAAATTTGGTAATAAGTAATACATATTTTATGAAAAAGAGGATAAATAAATATACAAGGTATGATGTAGCACGTAATGAAAGTAGTTTATTAGATTATGTATTGGTGGATAAAAGGTTGATGGGTAGGCTCCAGGATGTACATGTTTATAGAGGGGCAACTGATATATCGGATCATTATTTAGTTGTAGCTACAGTTAGAGTAAGAGGTAGATGGGAAAAGAGGAAGGTGGCAACAACAAGTAAGAGGGAGGTGAAAGTGTATAAACTAAGGGAGGAGGAAGTTCGGGTGAGATATAAGCGACTATTGGCAGAAAGGTGGGCTAGTGCAAAGATGAGTAGTGGGGGGGGTTGAAGAGGGTTGGAATAGTTTTAAAAATGCAGTATTAGAATGTGGGGCAGAAGTTTGTGGTTATAGGAGGGTGGGGGCAGGAGGAAAGAGGAGTGATTGGTGGAATGATGAAGTAAAGGGTGTGATAAAAGAGAAAAAGGTAGCTTATGAGAGGTTTTTACAAAGCAGAAGTGTTATAAGAAGAGCAGAGTATATGGAGAGTAAAAGAAAGGTAAAGAGAGTGGTGAGAGAGTGCAAAAGGAGAGCAGATGATAGAGTGGGAGAGGCACTGTCAAGAAATTTTAATGAAAATAAGAAAAAATTTTGGAGCGAGTTAAACAAGTTAAGAAAGCCTAGGGAAAATATGGATTTGTCAGTTAAAAACAGAGTAGGGGAGTTAGTAGATGGGGAGATGGAGGTATTGGGTAGATGGCGAGAATATTTTGAGGAACTTTTAAATGTTAAGGAAGAAACAGAGGCAGTAATTTCATGCACTGGTCAGGGAGGTATACCATCTTTTAGGAGTGAAGAAGAGCAGAATGTAAGTGTGGGGGAGGTACGTGAGGCATTACGTAAAATGAAAGGGGGTAAAGCAGCTGGAACTGATGGGATCATGACAGAAATGTTAAAAGCAGGGGGGGATATAGTGTTGGAGTGGTTGGTACTTTTGTTTAATAAATGTATGAAAGAGGGGAAGGTACCTAGGGATTGGCAGAGAGCATGTATAATCCCTTTATATAAAGGGAAAGGGGACAAAAGAGACTGTAAAAATTACAGAGGAATAAGCTTACTGAGTATACCAGGAAAAGTGTACGGTAGGGTTATAATTGAAAGAATTAGAGGTAAGACAGAATGTAGGATTGCGGATGAGCAAGGAGGTTTTAGAGTGGGTAGGGGATGTGTAGATCAGGTGTTTACATTGAAGCATATATGTGAACAGTATTTAGATAAAGATAGGGAGGTTTTTATTGCATTTATGGATTTAGAAAAGGCATATGATAGAGTGGATAGAGGAGCAATGTGGCAGATGTTGCAAGTATATGGAATAGGTGGTAAGTTATTAAATGCTGTAAAGAGTTTTTATGAGGATAGTGAGGCTCAGGTTAGGGTGTGTAGAAGAGAGGGAGACTACTTCCCGGTAAAAGTAGGTCTTAGACAGGGATGTGTAATGTCACCATGGTTGTTTAATATATTTATAGATGGGGTTGTAAAGGAAGTAAATGCTAGGGTGTTTGGGAGAGGGGTGGGATTAAATTATGGGGAATCAAATTCAAAATGGGAATTGACACAGTTACTTTTTGCTGATGATACTGTGCTTATGGGAGATTCTAAAGAAAAATTGCAAATGTTAGTGGATGAGTTTGGGAATGTGTGTAAAGGTAGAAAGTTGAAAGTGAACATAGAAAAGAGTAAGGTGATGAGGGTGTCAAATGATTTAGATAAAGAAAAATTGGATATCAAATTGGGGAGGAGGAGTATGGAAGAAGTGAATGTTTTCAGATACTTGGGAGTTGACGTGTCGGCGGATGGATTTATGAAGGATGAGGTTAATCATAGAATTGATGAGGGAAAAAAGGTGAGTGGTGCGTTGAGGTATATGTGGAGTCAAAAAACGTTATATATGGAGGCAAAGAAGGGAATGTATGAAAGTATAGTAGTACCAACACTCTTATATGGGTGTGAAGCTTGGGTGGTAAATGCAGCAGCAAGGAGACGGTTGGAGGCAGCGGAGATGTCCTGTCTAAGGGCAATGTGTGGTGTAAATATTATGCAAAAAATTCGGAGTGTGGAAATTAGGAGGTGTGGAGTTAATAAAAGTATTAGTCAGAGGGCAGAAGAGGGGTTGTTGAGGTGGTTTGGTCATTTAGAGAGAATGGATCACAGTAGAATGACATGGAAAGCATATAAATCTATAGGGGAAGGAAGGCGGGGTAGGGGTCGTCCTCGAAAGGGTTGGAGAGAGGGGGTAAAGGAGGTTTTGTGGGTAAGGGGCTTGGATTTCCAGCAAGCGTGCGTGAGCGTGTTAGATAGGAGTGAATGGAGACGAATGGTACTTGGGACCTGACGATCTGTTGGAGTGTGAGCAGGGTAATATTTAGTGAAGGGATTCAGGGAAACCGGTTATTTTCATATAGTCGGACTTGAGTCCTGGAAATGGGAAGTACAATGCCTGCACTTTAAAGGAGGGGTTTGGGATATTGGCAGTTTGGAGGGATATGTTGTGTATCTTTATATGTGTATGCTTCTAGACTGTTGTATTCTGAGCACCTCTGCAAAAACAGTGATAATGTGCGAGTGTGGTGAAAGTGTTGAATGATGATGAAAGTATTTTCTTTTTGGGGATTTTCTTTCTTTTTTGGGTCACCCTGCCTCGGTGGGAGACGGCCGACTTGTTTAAAAAAAAAAAAAAAAAAAAAAAAAAAATGCTTCATTATGCATTCCCAGATTATTTCGTATTATATTGCTGAGTACAATGTAGCTGAAGCTCTAACAATAAAGACTGAGAACCAACTGACCTGGTGTTCTGTAACTCAATACAAATGAGCGACTCTCTGACATACAGGCCAACCCTTCCCTTGTTTCCTGTTCTTTCAGTAGCATATAAAAAAGTTGTATGTACCATTTTCCATATTTCATTATCCAAGCGGTCTCTTGTATGGGTCTTTGTGAAGGCTGCAAACACTGCATTTGACTCCTCTAGAAGTCCATTGATGAAAGGTATTTTGTTGTTGTTAGATGGCTTAAGGCCCTGTATATTAGTAATGTAAACGAAGTTGTATATTTGTTGGAGGGGATTTTGTTTTTGGCATTAGTAGTTATGGTTCTGGAGGGACAGGGATGCAGGGGATGGCACTGGCTGTGTCTCCAGTCCAACAAGACTCCAAGATGGTGGAATATTTTGGTTATTTCTTTCCAGTTTCTTTTTTAGTTTCCTGCCACTAAAAAAAAAATCATTTGGAGTGGGATTGTCATTAATATGACTTGTTTTATGGGGTTTGTACCTTGTCCTTCTGGTCCCTTTTAAATGGTATACAGGGCAGTTGGTGTTGTAGCATTTTCTCTGGATTGATGGTCGCATTTCAGAGTGGAAGTGTTTACAGGAGGTAGAACAACATACTCCTTTGGACAGGAGGTCGCAGCATTTTTTGGGGTACTCAAAGTTGCACTTTCCATTTGTTTTCCCAGACATTTCATGTTTACACATGCCCCAGACATAGAACTTACACTATTTTGCTTTTAGTTAGCTAGAATTTGTAGTAGATGTGGTCTCAACTTGTGCAGTTTCTACAACTGCATTACTATCTTAGTAGCCATGCCAGAAACACCACCACCAGCTGTTTCTAGAAATAGACCAATACTGTCCCCAGAGCAAGATTAAAGGACCACAATTGAAGTAAGACAAACAGACCGTGACACACTGACTTTATTGGGTTAATCTGGGTGACTAACCCCTCCCCAGGTTAAAAATCCCAACAAAATCTTATGTTACCAACAGCTAAACAAATCTGCTATCATACAAACTGTGTCCACCATAAATGCTGTTACCTCTTATGTGCACAATCTAGAAAAAAAAGTATTGTACTAAAATTTGGCAGGTATGCCTGCCTGCTTGCCTCCCTGCCTGCCTGCATTCCTGCCTGCCTATGGTATACCATGTTGACCCCCTAGCAATGCAGTTGATCAACAAGGCATACATACCTTCATGGACAAATTAGAACTGACTTACTTGGTTGTGGAGACTATATTATTAAGTAGACATTCTCTGATTCTACCCAAGCAATCTAGACTTCTATGATCTCTCTCACCTCAAGATGTCATGTGCACAGGACTGATTCCTGCAAATAGGTAAATATTATTAATAACTCCAACACCTTAGAGGCCCTGAAATCTTTGGAGGTTTCCTTCATGTTAACGTGCGAGAAACTAATACGTAGCTTCTGGTCTATATTCATGGGACAGTTACTCAGTAATTTAACTCATAGAAGTGTTGGGCATACATAACAGCAGCTTAATCTTTACTTTCCCCAAAATATAAGTGGCCAACAAATACCAAGAGATATGCAACAGATTATCTTACTACAAATATCCACAATACATTGGGAAGCCTCTCTGATCCTTGATCTCCCCCCCTCTCCCTCTCTCTCTCTCTCTCTGCTCCATGAGCTTTATCATACCTCATCTTAAAACTATGTATGGATCCTGCCTCCACTACATCACTTTCCTGACAACTCTGTGACTGAAGAAATACTTCCTAACATCCCTTTGACTCATCTGAGTCTTCAACTTCTAATTGTGACCTCTTGTTGCTGTGTCCCATCTCTGGAACATCTTTTGTTCACCTTTTTTATGTCATTATCATTGTCCTCCCTATCCTTCCTGTCCTCCAGTGTCATCAGATCAATTTCCCTTAGTCTTTCTTCATAGGACAAACCCCTCAGCTCCAGGACTAGTCTTGTTGCAAACCTTTGCACTTTCTCTAATTTCCTGATGTGCTTGACCAGGTGCTGGTTCCAAACTGATGGTGCATACTCCAGTATGGGCCTGATGTACACTGTGTACAGTGTCCCGAAAAATTCCGTACTAAGGTGTCAGAATGCTATTCTTAGGTTTGCCAGGCGCCCAAATGGTGCAGCAGTATTTTGATTGATGTGCGCCTCAGATGTGCTTGGTATTATACCTACCCACAGTTCAATTGCTATTGCTAGTGCACTCAGCTCACACACTGAGGTCCGGAGGTCGCTTCCCAGTACAGCTGGAAAATATCAGGACATGTTTCCATAAGACACTTGCTGTCTATGTTCACCCATCAGTAAAAATGGGTACTTGGGTGTTAGTCAACTGGTGTGGGTTGCATCCCGGGACAAAATTTGCCCGAAATTCTCTGCATAACAAGTGGCTTTCTATATAGTAGTATGTCACTGATGTCTGCTAGGCCTGTATTCCTTGTACATGTACCTATAGAAATGCAGAAATAAAGATACATTATTATTATATCTAGCAACTATCTGCTTTTACTGTTTGGGGTGTAAGGTTATGTTAAGTGTTCCTGCAACTGCAGCATCAACTTTACTTACAAATGAATTGGAAGGTGGAATTTTTGGTCTCAATAAATTTCAACATACACCATTCAGCACTCTGATAACACCAAATGCTACTACAGTGGACCCTCAACCAGCGATGGCATCGATTAACGATAAATCTGACTAGCGATACATTTTAACGCAAAAATTTTGCCTCGACTAGCGCTTAACCCTTTGAGGGTTTCGGCCGTACTAGTACGTCTTACGCGTAGGGGTTTTTGACGTACTAGTACGCACAAATTCTAGCGCCGTCAAATCTCGCGGGAAAAGGCTGGTAGGCCTACATATGAGAGAATGGGTCTAAGTGGTTGGTGTGTGCGGTAGAAAAAAAATCTGGGACCCAGTGGTGCATTGTGGGAACACCCTCTTAGTAAACAATGTCCACCATGCCTCGCGGTAAGAAGCTCCTCACTCCTCGGCGAACTGGGACACTTTTGTTCCCCAGTGACAGTTCTAATACAGATGGAAGTGCCAGTGAAGATGAGTTTCATGGTTTTGGTGAGGCTTTGACCGAAACTAATGACCATAATATCGGTAATAGTGAGGAAAACCCAGACGATCCTCAGCCTTCCACCTCTGGTGCTGGGCCGTCTTGTTCACGTTCAGTTGTACCAGAACCCAAGAGGAAACTTCTATTTTCTCAAATCCCAGACTCAGATGAGAGCTTGGGTGATGATAGTGATAGTGAATATGAACTACAAGCTCTTCAAACTAGTTCCAGTAGTGATAGTGAAGTGCAATATTCCCCAGTGAAGCGTCAGTATATAAGACGATATATGCGCTCTGGTAGTGTGCCATATGTTATTCCAAGGGGAAGGAGTGTATCTTGGAGTACATCCCGTGGCTGTACAACAGGAACAGACAGTGAAAATGACGATGATACTGTTGCAATTGGGATGGAACATGTGCGTGGTGGTAGTGGTGCCGGCGGTGAGGCACCAGCAGTGGGCCATGCTGCCACCCACGCCGCTGCGTCAGCTGATCTACAACAAAGGCCACCATGCCCCACTCACCCACCACACCAGCCTCCACAACCACAACCTCCACAACCACAACCTCCACAACCACAACCACCTGTCATTGTCCAGTACCCACCAGCAGACCGCACCTGGGATTGGCAGGAAGCTGTCAATTTTGTTCCAAATGCCCACCAGTTTGATGACAGCCAAAGTGGAATACGGCCATCTTGTACACTTGGGAACAATGCCACTGAACTGGAATGTTTTGAGTTATTCTTTGACGAACCACTGATGGAAAGTATTGTCATGGAAAGCAACACATACTACGAGTACACCATGGCAAACACATTACTTTCACCAAAATCACGTCTACACCAGTGGAAGGAGGCAACTGTGGCTGAGATGTATCTTTTCTTTGCCACAATAATGCTTATGCCACATGTGTATAAGCACAAAGTGAAATAATACTGGTCAACAGACCGCCTGATTGCAACCCCAGGTTTCAGTGATATAATGCCAGTGAATCGATTTGTGCTAATGTTACGTATGCTTCATTTCTCAGATAAAACCAGGCCTGACAGAACTGACAGGTTATATAAGATTAGGAATGTGTTTGTGTATCTGAAAGAGAAATTCAGTACGCATTTTTATCCCTTCAGGAAGCTTGTAATTGACGAGTCTTTGATTCTGTTCAAAGGAAGACTCTCTTTCAAGCAGTACATACCAAGCAAGAGGAAATGCTTTGGTATAAAGTTGTTTGTGATTGTTACAGTGGTCTGGTATTGGATATTATTGTGTACACTGGAAGTTATACATTGCAAAATACCAGGAAGTTATTGGGCATCTCAGGTGATGTGGTTCGAACAATGATAGAACCATACCTTGGTAAGGGGCATATATTATATACAGATAACTGGTACACAAGCCCCTCACTCAGTGATTTTTTGCGAGTGAACATGACAGATGTGTGTGGCACAGTGTGTGCAAATCGGAAACATATGCCCAGGTTTGACGCTGGCACTCGTAGAGGTGAGGTGCAGGCGTTTGCTGCCAATGACATCATGGCATTTCGGTGGCATGACAAACGAGATGTCACACTGTTGTCATCAGTTCACCCTAATGAAATGGCAGACAGTGGCAGGCAGCATAGAGAGAGCAATGAACCCATTCTAAAACCTGCAGCTGTGATTGATTACACCTTCAACATGCGTTCAGTGGACAAATGTGACATGCAGATTGGGTTTGCTGATTGTGTTCGCAACAGTTATAAGTGGTACATCAAACTGTTTTTCCATCTTCTGGACATTTCCATGCTCAATGCTTATAATATGTATAAGATGAGGACCAGAAACAAACCACAGTACGGCGAATTCTGTTTGTCTGTCATCAGACAAATAGTATTCAAGTACCAAGGAACAGCACCTGCAATTGACCGCCCACCAAATTATCAACAACTACCTTCTCGTCTGAAGCATGGTGATCACTTCCTGGTAAAACTGCCTGCTACTGCTTTGAAGAAAAAGGCTCAGAAGAGGTGTTATGTCTGTGCACATACAAAAAAACGCACACAACAACGCAGAGACACTCGTTTTATGTGTGAGGAGTGTAAAACACCACTGTGCATGACACCATGTTTCAAAGACTTCCACAGGCTGCAGAACTTCTAGAAACATTCCCTGTGACTGTATATGTGTATATAAAATATAGAAAAATAGTAATAAACAACATTTCATATCGTTTGTTTGTGTAAATATTTTCTATAAACAAAATAATGACAACAGTGTTTATGCCCTTATTGTGTAGTATTGAAAAAGAAATAACTTACAAAATACTGATCATGTTGGCCTCAGAGGCCATAAAAGTTACTCAGAAAAAGAAAAATTGAAAAATAATTGAAAATAGTACATAAAAAAGTAAATAGAAAAATACCAGGTGACGGCAGTCGGCGATGTTACCATATGTTGTTCAATTTTGGCAAATTTCACGCCTCCATATCTCGGTAAGTATTGACGTTAAAATTTTTTTGTTTAGCCTATAATGTTTAGAAGAAAAAAAAATATTTTTTCATAAGAAAAAATTTTTTTTTTTTTTAAATTTGGCCGACCCTGAGAACGAGTTTCGGAGAGGGCCTGTCGACCCTCAAAGGGTTAAAAACCTGACCAACGCTATTCGTTCCGTTCAAGACGCGTCCACTTTGGCCTGAGCGCGCCCCACTTGTCCCATGGGTGCCAAGCAGGACGTACATTACTCAGGAGGAAAAGACACTCCCAGGACATAAGCCTATGAAAGACAGGCTTACTCTGTTGATGTGTGCCAATGCTAGTGGTGATTGCAAAGTGAAGCCTTTATTGGTGTATCACTCTGAAACTCCCAGAGTGTTCAGGAAAAACAATGTCCTCAAGGCTAATTTGTGTGTGCTGTGGAGGGCAAACAGTAAGGCATGGGCCACTAGGGACTTTTTCTATGACTTTTTACACCATGCATTTGCCCCCAATGTGAAAAATTACCTAACTGAAAAGAAATTAGACCTTAAGTGCCTCCTGGTATTAGATAATGCTCCTGGTCATCCTTCAGACTTGGCAGAGCGACTTTCTAGGGACATGAGCTTCATTAAGGTGAAGTTTTTGCCTCCTAATACCACTCCTCTCCTGCAGCCCATGGACCAGCAGGTCATTTCCAACTTCAAGAAACTGTACACAAAAGCTATGTTTGAAAGGTGCTTTGTAGTGACCTCAGAAACTCAACTGACTCTAAGAGAGTTTTGGAAAGATCACTTTACCATCCTCAATTGTGTAAACATTATAGGTAAGGCTTGGGAGTTAAGTGACTAAGAGGACCTTGAACTCTGCTTGGAAAAAACTGTGGCCAAAATGTGTAGACAAAGGGGATTTTGAACGGTTTGAGGCTAACCCTGAGAATCCTATGCCAGTTGAGGAATCAATTGTGGCATTGGGGAAGTCCTTGGGGTTGGAGGTTAGTGGGGAGGATGTGGAAGAGTTGGTGGTGGAGGACAATGAAGAACTAACCACTGATGAGCTGCTAGATCATCTTGAACAGCAAGAGGGTAGACCTGAGGAAACTGCTTCGGAGGAGGGGATAGAGAAAGTGAAGAAGTTGCCTACTTCTAAGATTAAGGAAATGTGTGCAAATTGGCTTGAAGTGCAAACCTTTTTTGATGAAAATCACCCTCACACAGCTACTGCAAGCCGTGTTGGCAACCTGTACACTGAGAATGTTGTGAACCACTTTAGGAAAGTCATAAAGGAACGAGAGGTACAGGTATCTATGGACAGATATGTTGTGCAACAGAAGTCCAGTGACTCTGAAGCTGGTCCTAGTGGCATTAAAAGAACAAGGGAACTAACCCCAGAAAAAGACTTGCTACCTCAAGTGCTAATGGAAGGGGCCCCTCATGGAAGGTTCCTTGATGTTGGTGAGGGGCTCTTGATTTAGGGAATTGGATCTGTGCTCCAGTTCCCCGAATTAAGCCTGAATGCCTTCCACATCCCCCCCCCAGGCGCTGTATAATCCTACGGGTTTAGCGCTTCCCCTTTGATTATAATAATAATAATAATGGAAGGGGATTCCCCTTCTAAACACTAAGAAGATCAATGTTCTCCCCTCCTCCCATCCCATCAATCATCACCAGATCTTCAATAAAGGTAAGTGTCATGTAACTGTGCATGTCTTCTTCAGTTTGTGTGTATTAAAATTAATATTTCACGTGGCAAAATTTTTTTTTTCAATACTTTTGGGTGTCTTGCATGGATTAATTTGATTTCCATTATTTCTTATGGGGAAAATTAACTTGACTAACGATTATTTCGATTAACGATGAGCTCTCAGGAATGGATTAATATCGCTGGTTGAGGGTCCACTGTATTACTTCTACAACTACTACTTGCCAGGACACTATTCAGCATATTAAATCATAAATTTCACTCAACGTAGACCAGCAGGTCGATTGCAATGCTTATCTATACGTTCTTCAACTCTATATATCATTGATTAGGCCTCATTTAGATTATGCTGCACAGTTCTGGTCACCGTATTACAGAATGGATATAAATGCACTGGAAAACATACAGAGGTAGACAAAGTTGATCCCATGTATCAGAAATCTTCCCTATGAGGATAGACTGAGGGCCCTGAATCTGCACTCTCTCGAAAGGTGTAGAATTAGGGGGGATATGATCGAGGTGTATAAAAGAAAACAAGAATAAATAAAAGGGATGTAAATAGCGTGCTGAAAATTTCCAGCCAAGACAGGACTCGCAGCAATGGTTTCAAGTTAGAAAAATTCAGATTCAGGAAGGATGTAGGAAAGCACTGGTTTGGTAATAGAGTTGTGGATGAGTGGAACAAACTCCCCTGTACAGTTATAGAAGCTAAAACGTTGTGTAGTTTTAAAATTAGGTTAGATAAATACATGGGTGTGGGTGGGTGTGAGTTGAACCTGACTAGCTTGTGGTACTAGGTCTGATGCTGTGATCCTTCCTTAAGTGGAGGTGACCTGACTAGGTGGGTCATTGGGCTAAGCCGGAGGGTGACATGGACCTGCTTTGCATGGGTCAGGCCTACTGCAGCGTTCCTTCTTTATGTTCTTATTTCCTTAATTGGGGTATTCACACCTAACTCAGTCCTCCCCAATGAAGACACTCAGAAACCAACAGTTCAACTTATCTCCTTTTCTCCTTGCTGGCAAAACGTTCTGTTTTTCTACAACAACTGGACAAGATTGTCACATTCTTATCAACTGCTGACCTTAAGACCTCTATCAAAGAACAAAACACTTGGGCCTCGGTAAACACCATCACCAAATTCCCAACGCCTCTTCAATTATCAAAATCACCTTTTCAAACATTGCTATGGCTACCCAAGCACTCTCTGATGGACTAGCCATCTCTCATTACCACAAACATCCACACCATATAGAACCAGAACGTTTCGCTCATGTCACATCCTGCTGGAACTGTTACTCATGCCATCACTCAACAAACGACTGTCCCAGAAACAGGTCATGACTTCAAAGCCTGCACCACTACCAATGCCCCTCCAACATGCCTAAACTGCAAGGGTACTCATCATAACCCTTGCAGCCAAATGCCCACTAAGAAAAGAAGTACTGTCTAAGAAAATCAAAGAAGAAGCCAAGAACAGCCCCAAATTGCCAACATATGCCACCATAACAAAACTCCAGTCTGACACCACTAGAATTCTTCAAGCCACACAACAGTCTCGGATATTATCCTAACTCCACAAGACTTTGAAGAGGTAATAAATGACATGCCCATGCACTCTGCCCCATGGTCAGATTCATGGAACTCCGTGTTCATCAAGAATTGCAAGAAGCCCCTATCGCATGACTTCAGCATTTTATGGAGAGGGAGCATGGACACAGAGGTCATCCAACACACCAAAAACAATAGACATAGCCCCACTCCACAAAGGTGGCAGTAAAACAATTGGAAAGAACTACAGACCGATAGCACTAACATCCCATATCATAAAAATCTTTGAGAGGGTTCTAAGAAGCAAGATAGCCAACCACCTAGATACCCATCAATTACACAACCCAGGGCAACACGGGTTTAGAGCAGGTCGCTCCTGCCTGTCCCGGCTACTGGACCACTATGACAAGGTCCTGGATGCTGTAGAGGATAACAAAATACAAATGTAGTATACACAGACTTTGCAAAAGCTTTCAACAAGTGTGACCATGGTGTAATAACACACAAAATGCATGATAAAGGAATAACACGAAAAGTTGGTAGATGGATCTATAACTTCCTGACAAACAGAATACAAAGAGTAATAGTAAACAGAGTAAAGTCCCAGGCAGCCACGGTAAAAAGTTCTGTTCCACAAGGCACAGCTGTATAGTCCTTGTGGCTTAGCGCTTCTTTTTTTATTATAATAATAATAATCCACAAGGCACAGTACTCACCCCCATTCTATTCCTCATCCTCATTTCTGACACAAATAGAGATGTAAACTATAGCTCCGTGTCTTTCCTTGTGGATGACACCCGGATTACCATGGCAGTGACCTCCATCGAAGACACCGCGAGACTCCAAGCGGACATCGACCAAATCTTCGAATGAGCCACTCAAAACAATGTGAAGTTCAACGAGGAGAAAATTCAACTACTCTTATATGGGAAACGAAGAAATTAAAAATGTATCAAAGTATACAACAAATTCTAACCATACAATAGAGTGGAAAAGTAATGTGAAGGACCTGGGAGTGATAACATCAGAGGATTTCACCTTCAAAGACCACAACAATGTATTTACCTCATCTACTAGGAAAATGATAGGATGGATAATGAGAACCCTCAAAACTAGCCCATGATGATTCTCTTCAAATCACTTGTGCTCTCTAGGCTGGAATACTGCTGTACACTAACAGCCCCCTTCAAGGCTGGCGACATTGCAAACCTGAAGTGTACAAATAACTTTCACGGCACACATAAGTATGATAAAGCACCTAAATTACTGGGAACGGTTGAAGGTCCTTGATCTGTATTCCCTCAAATGCAAGCGAGAGAGATGCATGATAATATACACTTGGAAGGTCCTGGAGAGATTGGTACTAAACCTGCACACGAAAATCACTCCCTATGAAAGCAAAAGACTCGGCAGGAGATGCAACATTCCCCCGATGAAAAGCAGGGGCACCATGGGTGCAATGAGACACAACACAATAAGTGTCCAGGGCCCAAGACTGTTCAATTGCCTCCCAGCATAGATAAGGGGGATTACCAATAGATCCCTGGCTGTCTTAAAGGAGGCACTGGACAGGCACTTAAAGTCAGTACCTGACCAACCAGGCTGTGGTTCGTACGTCAGCTTGCGTGCAGTAACAGCCTGGTTGATCAGACCCTGATCCACCATGAGGCCTGGTCTCAGACCGGGCCGTGGGGGCGCTGACCCCCGAAAGCCTCTCCAGGTAAACCCAACAACTCCCTCTACCCACTTCCGAACACGGCTCCCTCCAAGGTGCTGTATTTCATAGTGCATAAGCACCTTGCTAGTGCAGGCAACCCTGGCACTTTCAACACCACCATTAACAAACTATTCCATCTAAACAACATACCTGCCTATATTTTCCCAGACTCCACACCTTCAGCTGGCATCCTCAAGATTTTTCCCAACGTTGTGAAATTCACAGATCTGTCTCCTGCCCAAGCAACTGCTCCAGAAACTTCCACGTCCACCAACAACACTGCTCATGCTGCCTCGACCACCGTCTCCCAAGCTTCCCAACTTTGTTACACCACCATCACACCTCTCCACTGTTCCTTTCGACCCTCAGTCACCTACACCGGGTGTAGACTCGCCTATTGAATCCACTTCAGAAGAAGTTATTGACAACTCTAACACACCAACATGGGAAAGTCTTACTTTCTACACTACTCTATCAAACACTGACACCATGACCTACATTGAGCTCTACAAAGGCCTCGGTGCTGGAAGAGTCAAGTTTGCCTGCGAACGACCTCATCACTTCACACTCACCCAAGTTCTGTAATTCCTCAAGCCTCTACGATTCACTTTTGGAAACAAGACAAAACTTTACCACCTCTCTAGGTGTAGCTTAAAAAAATTTGAAAATAAGGTGCCCTCTGATGTTCCTACCTGCCTGTCCTGTCCTGCGACCTTGCCTGCTACCACCTTCTCAAGACTCAAGACCTCCAACCACCACTAGACCGTTGCAACAAAGCCTGCTACTCCTGTTTCTCCATTCTGTCCTACTAGCTGCTAGGGTAAGCCCTGCTACTTTCTCTACGACTGTGGATGCTCCTCTCCTTACTGCTTTCTCTACGACTGCGGATGCTCCTCTCCCTGTTACTTTCTCTACGATTGTGGATGCTCCTTTCCCTGGTACTTTCTCTACGACTATGGATGCTCCTCTCCCTGGTACTTTCTCTACGACTGTGGATGCTCCTCTCCCTGGTACTTTCTCTACGACTGTGGATGCTCCTCTCCCTGGTACTTTCTCTACGACTGTGGATGCTCCTCTCCCTGGTACTTTCTCTACGACTGTGGATGCTCCTCTCCCTGGTACTTTCTCTACGACTGTGGATGCTCCTCTCCAACGCTATTCTTCGCCTGTCCCTTCTTCCCAGCTCACCCTATATGGGATCTTACCTAAACTCTGTAGTTGCTGTTGCAGAGCATTTCGGACAAATTAGGTCAATTTTGTTCCAGGATGCGACCCACACCAGTCAACTAACACCCAGGTACCCATTTACTGCTAGGTGAACAGTACCAACTGGTTTCTTAAAGAAACACGTCTTAATGTTTTCACCCGCACCAGGGATCGAACCCCAGACCTCAGTGTGTGAGTTAGCAATCGAGTGTAGTAGTGGTGAAAGCACTAGTAACAGTAGTACAAAAGAACAGAGTACTACTGCAGATGTACTGGCCCACGCTGGGCACGACTAGTGGAGTAAATTACACTACAAGGCTGTGGAAATCAAAGCACTTGAATAATAATGGTTAATATTTACAGGCACGATATGTAGCATTCATGACACTGATAGTCTGTGGGGAATGAAATATCTTCTAAATGCAATAAGACACATGTTGTGTCCCATTCACATCAAACTCTTAAGATTTGTTGGGATTTGTAACCCGGAGTGTTAGCCACCCAGGATAACCCAAGAGAGTCAGAGTGTCATCCAGGACTGTCTTATTTCCATTGTGGTCCTTCAGTCTTGTCCCCCAGGATACCACCCACACCAGTCGACTAACACCCAGGTACCTACTGACTACTAGATAAACATGGGCAGCAGGTGTAAGGAAACATGCCCAACATAGGTGATTGATACACATATGCAACACTTTCAAAGTTTATTCTCTATAAGGATTACAATGCTGAGTTTACAGAATTTGGTTATTGTGTGGTTTACATGTAGTAAAATAATAATTACAGAGTGTACCACTAGAACACCTAGTATGGCTAGGCATTTCGGGCAGACTTAGATTAAATTTTAAATTTAAAATATTACAAATTATGAGGTAAGTTGGTATTATGGCTAAGTGACTAAATACTAGTTTGTGAGTTTAGCAATGTGAATGCTTTTGTTTTGGCACAATACATAGTTTCAGTATTGGAGTATCACAGGCCAACTTATGACTAGTTAGGATTCATTATTTTAAGATTGAGATTGATATTTCTGTTTATGGTCAAATGGGTGAGTGAGTGTAAATGTGAACCACCAGGTGGTATTCGTGTAATTAGTTGACAGGGTGTATCAGGGAGATAAGATGTTTTCTAATGGTAGTTTTGAAGGTGATGAATGTGTCTGCAGTTCTAGAGATTTCAGGTAGGGTGCTCCAGATTTTAGGGCCTTTGACATACATTGAATTTTTGTAAAGGTTTAGTCGGACATGGGGAATGTCTTAGAGATGTTTGTGTCTGGTGTTATGCCTATGGGTTCTGTCACAACTATCAAGAAAGCGTTTTAGGTCAAGGTTAATATTGGAATTTAAGGTCCTGTAGATGTAGACTGCACAGTAGTAAGTGTGGATGTACTGAACAGGGAGTAAGTTTAGATCTATGAAGAGTGGGGGGGGTGTGTTGCCAGGGGTGGGATTTAGTGATTATTCTTACTGTGGCTTTTTGTTGGGTTATTATTGGCTTTAGGTGTGTTGCTGCAGTTGATTCCCAAAGCACAGATAGCATAGGTGAGGTATGGATATATAAGTGAATGGTATAGTGTGAGAAGGGCAGTTTGCGGCACGTAGTATCGTATCTTGGAGAGGATCCCAACCCTTTTGGATACTTTTTTTGTTATGTGTTAGATATGGGTGCTGAAATTCAGGTTGTTGTCGAGGTATAGGCCTAGGAATTTGCCCTCATTATGTCTGGCAATTAGAGTGTTGTCGATCTTAATGTTAATTTGCGCAACTCCTGCTCTGCTACCAAACATAATGTAGTAGGTTTTGTCAGTGTTAAGCGTAAGTTTATTGGCTGTCATCCAAGTCGATATTTTGATCAGCTCCTCGTTAACAAGGGTGTTGAGGGTGGCAAGATTAGGGTGAGAGATGACATAAGTCGTGTCGTCAGTAAAGAGAATGGGGTTCAGGTGTTGAGATACGTTTGGAAGATCATTGATGTATATGAGGAAGATTATTATTATTATAATCAAAAAGAAGCGCTAAGCCACAAGGGCTATACAGCGCTGCAGGGTAGGGAAGGAAGCGAGGGTATTGGATGGCAGAAGGGAGGAGGGATGATCAGTAGGTTACAGAAAACAGCGGGGCAGGGGACAGTACGGGGGTAGAGGGTAGCAAGAGATTGAAGTAGAAAGGGCTGAAGTTATCAGAATTTGTGAAGTAAGTCAGTTGTCAAAAAGTCAATGAGAGAGTCTGGATGAAAGGTGGGTCCATCAGCGAGAAGGGAAGGTAAAGAGAGAGCAGCAGAGCGAAGACGACGATGGAGGTAAATTCTGCGTGCTCGTTGATAAAGTGGGCAGCCCAACAGAATGTGGCTGACTGATAATGGAACTTGGCAATTCTCACAGAGAGGAGCAGGGCGCCTCTCCATGAGATATCCATGAGTAAGACGAGTATGGCCAATGCGAAGACGGGAGAGAGTAGTCTCCCAACCTCGACACTGGTGATAAGAAGACGGCCAGTAACCTATACTCGGTTTAATAGATTGAAGTTTGTTGCCGAGCATAGTAGACCAACGTTGTTGCCAACGGGTGTGAAGTTGGGAAGATATTGCAGCAAAATAGTCCATAAATGGAATACCTCTACATGAAATTGGTAGGTCATGTACTGCTGACCGCGCAGCAGTGTCTGCCTGTTCATTGCCCTGTACGTCAACATGACCAGGGACCCAACAAAAAACAATATCTTTATGCTTGGTAAAGATGCGGCATAGCCAAAGTTGGATACGGAGGACTAAGGGGTGAGGTGTATCAAATTTCTGTATAGCCTGTAAAGCACTAAGGGAGTCTGAGACAACCACAAATGATGACACAGGCATAGATGCAATACGGATAAGTGCTGTAAGGATGGCATACAATTCAGCAGTAAAAATACTAGCCGAAGATAGTAAATGCCCTTGTACAACGCTGTCCGGAAACATTGCTGCGAATCCTATGCCGTCAGAAGACTTAGAGCCATCTGTGTACACAGCAATGGCATGAGAATGAGAGTGAAAGTGGTCAAGAAAAAGTGTTATTGCTGTTCTTACTGTTGAACAGCGGTTTAGTGCCGATGAAGGTAGCGTAGGTAGCAATGATACGGCCGTGGACTAGATTGGCTTTAATCGGGTAGGAGTGAGTACACAACGGGCAGTGTGAGGAAGTGACCGCAAGCCAGTCCGTGGAGGGGGAGTACCTGTGTACCTCAAGTCGGTCGAAGCGGGAGTGAGAGAGGGTGGACTGTGTGTCCCACCGACCTAGGTAGGCCTACAGAGGGCAGCACTGGATGCCGCGAAATATGAACTAGTCAGAGCAGACGGCTAGGCTGTGTGCTCTGCCAGTACAGGCTGTCTACATTTGCTCGGCCACGCACCTCGCGTCGTCCCGACGCGACAATACTGGTGGGCCCATAGGTATAAAGGAATTACACTAGCTACCCCAGAGAGGGACTGGCTTTCGCTCACTAGTAAATAAAAAATGGACAAAAAAATGCAACAGGCAAAAAAAAAACTCTCCCATCCAGGGGAAGAGAAAACTGGTTTGCCCGCGCTGTTTCATCGAGTAGAGAGCCGGGAGACGTCAGCACTGGAACTAAAATCTTCTATATACAGGTTGTCCGCAGGGCTGAACATCAGTTGACCACTCGTCTACTAACGTTGCACGCTCACATCTGCAAACAATGACTGACAGTAGCATTTCCTAAGGTGTGACATGTAACTCAGAGGGCAGCACTGCCCTGACCGTAATACAGGCTTTTTCCTTTAGTTAAAAAAAAACACTGGTGCACATACATACAATAATACTATATCCATGGAATTCATTACACTCTGGGTACCCTTCTAAAAGTATTTACATAATTACATGATGTTGTCCACCCTGACTCTATTATCGACTAGCTATACAATGTGTGTGCATTTATACCCATTTCTGCAAGCAAACAATTAGCATAACTAGCGTAGGAGTCGGACAAGTCAGTAGGTACGTCAATGTCACAGAAATGTACTGTTGTCCTGGGTCGCAGGCCATAAGTATGGAGCCTTACTGGGCCGTCTTCCGTACCAGCAGTAGTGGGAGAAGGGGTAGACGGTTTGTCCCTAACATTAGTCTGATCGTGGCGTTGCAACGCACGCGCCTCCAGCTCTACTTCGGCCTGCATATGGTCCACATACTTCATGTGATCAAGGTGGGCTTCCTTGATAGCTCCCGTAGCAATCTCCCTCACCTCGAACTTATTGCCACGGAGCTGTCGTAGGACACGGTAAGGACCCACAAACTTTGGGACAAGTTTGTGCATACCTGGGGTCTGCACTGGGTTGAGCAACATAACTTTGCAACCTGGTTCCACTTTGCTTTCCTTGGCGCGGGCATTGCGCTCTGACGTGAACCTATCAGTAGCTTTCATAAGGTTCTCTCGTACCCGCTGGAAGACAAGCTGCGTTGTCCTCATCTTTACTACACTGGGGTTATCAGTATCGTAAGTAGGTCTAGGTGGAGTAAACAGAATTTCATATGGTAAGCGCTTGTCATAGCCATACAAAGCAAAATGAGGTGTCTCACCGATCGAGCTGTTGAGGGAGGAATTTAATGTACACTGAACATCTGGGATAGCCTCATCCCATGTAGTACAACTTGGGTTAACGGTTACTCTGAGCACCTCCAGGACTTTGCGATTTGTACGTTCAGCAAGACCATTACTCGCAGGGTGGCGTGGAGCTACTGGCGCTTGATGAATGTTGAATCTGGAGCAAAGATCCTGCATTATGCCATTTATAAACTCAGACCCATTGTCTGACAGAAGGACACGTGGGCAAGTATGACGAAGAACAACATGCTCACGGAAAGCACTAGCGACCGTTTCAGCGGTTTTATCAGGAATGGGTACTAATTCACTGTACCGCGTCAAGTTATCTACCATTACAAGCAGGTGCTTATTTCCCTTCTCCGAGGTCGAGAAGTTCGTCAACAGGTCGACAGAAGTTCTCTCCCAGGGCTCCTTTGTAATGGGATACTTTAGAATGGGGTTAGGACCTGTAATGGTACCCTTGTGCTGTAGGCAGACAACACACTGGTGTACATGCTTGGCAATGTCCGATGCCATCTTAGGCCAGAAATATTTCATTCGTGCCTGTTTGATACTGCGGTCCTTCCCGGGGTGCGCTACACCTGGGACATTGTGGATCAACCTAAGAGTAGCTGGTATCATGGACTCTGGTATCACCAGTTGGTATACGGTTCTGCCGGGGTCCACCAGCTGTGCAACACGGCACAGTACTCCTTGGTTGACCACTAAATCCTTCAGTGGAACGGGAGACTTGACCTGTAAGTCAACGTCCTCCTTGGTAAGGAAACGAAGGACTGGAGACCACACAGGGTCCTGTCGTTGGGCTCTCTCGAGATCCTCAACAGAGAACGAATTGCCGACACTCACGAATGCTATATGTCTCGACAGGGCGTCAGCTACAACATTTTGCTTACCTGGGACATAGCAAATTTCAGGGTTGTAGTCATTGAACGTGAGCGACCACCGAGCATGCTTTCCCGAGAGGTTCTTATTTGCAAAAAGGGCCAATAAGGGTAAATGATCTGTATAAATCTTGATAGGATAATGATAGATGATATCCCGAAAATGACTCAGGGCCCATACAATGGCTAAAGCTTCTAGCTCTGTCACTGAATAATTGACTTCCGCTTTAGTAAGAACACGGCTAGCATAGGCAATAGGCTGTTGCTTCCCATTAGATTCCTGTGACAAGACTGCACCGATGCCAACTTTGCTGGCATCAGTCGTCAAGGTAAATGCCTTGGTGAAATCAGGGAATCTAAGGGTTGGGGCTGATGTTAACTTGTTCTTAAGAATGACAAAAGCTCGTTCCTGATCGCACGTCCACTCAAAAGGGGCATCCTTCTTGAGTAAGCGTATACCACCTATGCAAGTGGATACGGGCTGCTGTGTAATGCAGCAAAGTACAAACAAATAGCTGATGGTACGGAATATCAGTGCGTAGAAGAAGGGCACTTTCATTAAAGGTCCCATCAGGAAAAGGATCTGAAGAATACAATAAATTATAGCCTGAGATGGGAGAGATAACAGCAGAGTGTAATTTTGGTTCCTGTAAGCAAACACCAACAGGGGAAAACTGGGAGAGTAACATCTGAAGCTCACCCCGATTACCCCTGAGGCCATGTATATTTCACTGTAAATAGGCCATGATTGGCAATGATAAAGATACCTGAAATCCGCAGGTAAGGGTTCCTACGGACTAGAGGGGTTAGAAAAGTCCACATGCGGAGGCAGTGGAAAACGTTCAAGCAGCGAAGGAACGGTGCGCTGTGAAGAAAGGAGTTGCGCAGATGGAGTAGAGGAGAGAGAAGGAGCGGAGGGTGGATCAGTGTCCATTGATGGTTTGGTCTCTGCAATATATTCAGAGATTGCTTCAAGTGTTTCAGAATTCAGAGACGTCGTATGGGAGACAATATTGGAAATGGTAGGGGGAGGATGAGTAAAGATTGGAACTGTAATGGACTGTACCAAGGTAGGGGGGGACGGAAGGGTGGAGGGAACTGGAGAAGCATGGAAGGGGACAGAAGAGGCAGAAACCTGGGAGGTGGCAGAAGAGGAAGAAACTTGGGAGGGAACAGGGGAGGAAGGTACAGTACGAGGAGGGTGAACCTCTACACTTGTAACAGAGCCAGTGAGAGGGGGAGAACCAGGTACAGAGACAGGGAAGGGAAAATGAGGAGGTGGAAGATGGGTAGGAGGTGTTAACGGACCTTTTTTTGACTTTTGAGAAGTAGAGGGACGATTGGGAGGTGTCATACGAGATCTCGTCGCTACTGAGGCTTGTGAGAGAGAACACGAAGAAGCGAGATCAGACTGAGACGTTGAAGTAAGGACGTCTGAGCCGAGGACAGCAAAAGAATTAGCTACAGGAGTGACTATGGGAGAGGTAACCACAGAGATGGGCGCAGAAGATGGGATACCAGAAGTGGGGGGACGTTTTGAAACACGGGAATAAGAAACACGAGGTAGTCTCCCTTGGAGGTGGAGATGAGAAACTGCCATGGCATAAGGGAGACCTTCTGCCTCTTTGAGGTAACGGATTTCCCGCTCGTTTAAGTAGACTTGACAACGGCGAGAGTACGAAGGGTGAGCCTCATGACAATTAAGGCAAGAGGGAGGTCGACTGCAAGACGTATTAGAATGGTCATCGGCACCACAGACTGGTCATTCGGCGATAGATCTGCAATATTTCGCTGGATGGCCAAATCACCAGCAATTTCTACACTGTTGTGGTGTAGGGATCACCTTTCGAACTTGTAACCGATGTCCTGCTACATAAACTGAGGATGGGAGTTCACGGCTGTCAAAAGTTCCAGCTGTTCAAGAATGTCAGTGTCACATGTCTGGAAATTTTGTTGAATTATGGTATGGGGCAGAATGACGGTACCACTACAAGAATTGAGGGAATGATGCTTTTCAATAGTTACAGGAACAGTATCAATATGGGAAAGACGAGAAAGCTCAAGAGCCTGGGTAGCATTCTGTACGGTGACGATGCGCGTACCGCTCTTAAGAGCATGAAAAGAAATATCTTTACCAACATGGCGTAGGAGTGCCTTGCCAATACTGTGGTCAGAAAGATAGGCAGTAGAGGAAGTCGGTCGTAAAGTGAAGAATTTAGTCCATTGTGCAGTCTGAAACTGAGCGTGGAAAGGTAGTGAAGGACGTGTCGATCTTTTCTGAGAAGAACGAGAAGATGGAGAAGTATCATCAGCAGGTAATTGTCATTGGCGTTTAGGCGTGGGACCAGAGTTGGTCCGACGTGGAACGGGCCGGCGATTCGAAAATTGCCGCACCATAGAGGGAGAGGCTGGAAGCATAGTCAGAGGAGAGCGAAGGTTAGATAAATCGAAGGAGTCAGTCGAGGCCTCACATCTGCCGAGCTACCTCGGTGGACAAAAGAGAGGGCGGCCGGAAATCCGCCACAAAGCATACCTCCTTCGGCCACCACCCCCGGAATCCGAAAGGTGGCTTCCAGAGATACACCCGTCGCCCGAGAGACACCCAAAGCCACCCTCCGGGATACCAGAGAGGGATCAGGACATCCCCAGGCAATCCAGATTCCATGGCAAACTACGCCACCGCCAAGAACCTCAACAGAATGGGATGGACCCCGGTACCCTTTCCCCTACCTAGGAACTAGCGTGCCTATGGGAAAAAAAAAAAACCAAAGGCCAAAAAGGAAGGGCAAAAGGGAGGGGTGGGGAGGAGGAGGAGGAAAGGAAAAAGGGGAGGATGGGATAGGGAATGGGGGATTGGGGGGTAGACCGACAGTTCTAATTCCTTAGACCAAGAGCCTCTTCACCACGCCAAGGAGCCCCCCTTGAAGAGGTATATGACGAAGAGCAGGGGACCAAGGACACTTCCCTGCAGAACTCCAGTATCAAGTGGCCGTGTTGTTGATGCTGTGTCTTTAATGGTGACATACTGATACCTATTAGTAAGGTAAGATTTGAAATATACAAGCGCATGGCCTCTTATACCGTAATGGTCAAGTTTGTGGAGTAGGATGTCATGGTCTACTGTGTCAAAAGCTTTTCTTAGGTCAATAAAAATTTCTAGTGGATATTCCTTATTTTCCAATGCTGTGTAAAGCAGATCTAGCATTTTTATGATTGCATCGTTAGTGCTTTTATTTTTCCTGAATCCAAATTGGCAGGGGTTGAGTATGTTTTGTGCCCTTATAAATGAATATAGTCTCCTGTGCACGAGTTTCTCAAAGATTTTGGATAGCAATGGTAAGTTTGATATTGGCCTATAGTTGTTTAAATCTGTAGGGTCACCACCTTTATGTATTGGTTACCATTGTTGTTAAAATGTTTCGCCCACACAGTGGGCTTCTTAAAGTCAAATACAGAGGATATCAAATATAGAGACAACAGTAGTGGCGAGGTAAAGATGATGTAATCAGTCCATCATTCGTGTAGTGGTAGTTTTCAAGGTGGTCAGTCCCTCAACCTGGAGAAGAGTTCATCTCCATAGTCTAGAACAGCTGGTGTACATGTGTCTTACTGTACACGTGTCCTTGTATGTATGTACTCACCTATTTGTGGTTGCAGGGGTTGACTCAACTCATGGCTGTATGTACTTCAGTGGGCAATGTGGATCAAGGCACCACTAGCTCCCTTGTTAATAAATAAGAATATTCTTGTGCTCGGTGACTCACATGCAAGATATATTGACCGTGTTTTCTGTAACAGGGATAGGAAGGTGAGACAGAGTGTGTGTTTCCCAGGAGGTCGGGTTACCAGAATTATATCCGATTCCCCGCGAGGGAAGGACTGAACACATCATTTTCAGGTTGAGGAACTGATTACTTCAAACTTTTTCTCATCTTCCCTAGTTCTTAAT
Organism: Cherax quadricarinatus; assembly: GCF_038502225.1. Lineage (NCBI taxonomy): Eukaryota > Metazoa > Arthropoda > Malacostraca > Decapoda > Parastacidae > Cherax > Cherax quadricarinatus. The sequence goes on from NC_091353.1 coordinate 19,113,607, forward strand.
TGAGTTGACATGCATGGCAGTGTGTGTATGGATTGTCTGGGATAACCTAGATGAGTCATGCATGGCAGCGTGTGTATGGATTGTCTGGGATAGCCTGGGTGAGTCATGCATGGCAGCATGTGTATGGATTGTCTGGGATAGCCTGGGTGAGTCATGCATGGCAGCGTGTGTGTGGATTGCCTGGGATAGCCCGGTAAGTCGTACATAACGGCGTGTGTGTGGACTGTCTGCGATAGCACGGGTGAGTCATGCATGGCAGCGTGTGTGTGGATTGTCTGGGATAGCCCGGGTGAGTCATGAATGGCAGCGTGTGTGTGGATTGTCTGGGATAGCCTGGGTGAGTCATGCATGGCAGTGTGTGTATGGATTGTCTGGGATAGCCTGGGTGAGTCATGCATGGCAGCGTGTGTATGGATTGTCTGGGATAGCCTGGGTGAGTCATGCATGGCAGCGTGTGTATGGATTGTCTGGGATAGCCTGGGTGAGTCATGCATGGCAGCGTGTGTGTGGATTGTCTGGGATAGCCCGGGTGAGTCATGAATGGCAGCGTGTGTGTGGATTGTCTGGGATAGCCCGGGTGAGTCATACATGGCAGCGTGTGTGTGGATTGTCTGGGATAGCCCGGGTGAGTCATACATGGCAGCGTATGTGTGGATTGTCTGGGATAGCCTGGGTGAGTCATGCATGACAGCGCGTGTGGATTCTCTAGGATAGCCCGGGTGAGTCATGCATGGTAGTGTGTGTTGATTGGGATAGCCCGGGTGAGTAATACATGGCAGCGTGTGTGTGGATTGTCTGGGATAGCCCGGGTGAGTCATACATGGCAGCGTGTGTGTGGATTGTTTGGGATAGTCCGGGTGAGTCATGCATGGCAGCGTCTGTGTGGATTATCTGGGATAGCCCAAGTGAGTCATGAATGGCAGCGTGTGTGTGGATTGGGATAGCCCGGGTGAGTCATACATGGCAGCGTGTGTGTGGATTGTCTGGGATAGCCCGGGTGAGTCATACATGACAGCGCGTGTGGATTGTCTGGGATAGCCCGGGTGAGTCATACATGGCAGTGTATGTGTGGATTGTCTGGGATAGCCTGGGTGAGTCATTCATGGTAGCGTGTGGGTGGATTGTCTGGGACTGCCCGGGTGAGTCATGCATGACAGCGCGTGTGGATTCTCTAGGATAGCCCGGGTGAGTCATGCATGGTAGTGTGTGTTGATTGGGATAGCCCGGGTAAGTCATGCATGGCAGCGTGTGTGTGGAGTGTCTGGAATAGCCCGGGTGAGTTATGCATGGCAGCATGTGTGTGGATTGTCTGGGATAGTCCGGGTGAGTCATGCATGGCAGCGTGTGTGTGGATTGTCTGGGACAGCCCGGTGAGTCATTCATGGCAGCGTGTGTGTGGATTGTCTGGGATAGCCTGCGTGAGTCATGCATGTCAGCGTGTGTGTGGATTGTCTGGGACTGCCCGGGTGAGTCATGCATGACAGCGCATGTGTTGATTGTCTAGGATAGCCCGAGTTAGTCATGCGTGGCAGCGTTTGCGTGGATTGTCTGAGATAGCCAGGGTGAGTCATACATGGCAGCGTGTGTGTGGATTGTCTGGGATAGCCCGGGTGAGTCATACATGACAGCGCGTGTGGATTGTCTGGGATAGCCCGGGTGAGTCATACATGGCAGCGTGTGTGTGGATTGTCTGGGATAGCCTGGGTGAGTCATTCATGGTAGCGTGTGGGTGGATTGTCTGGGACTGCCCGGGTGAGTCATGCATGACAGCACGTGTGGATTCTCTAGGATAGCCCGGGTGAGTCATGCATGGTAGTGTGTGTTGATTGGGATAGCCCGGGTAAGTCATGCATGCCAGCGTGTGTGTGGAGTGTCTGGGATAGTCCGGGTGAGTCATGCATGACAGCGCATGTGTTGATTGTCTAGGATAGCCCGAGTTAGTCATGCGTGGCAGCGTTTGCGTGGATTGTCTGAGATAGCCAGGGTGAGTCATACATGGCAGCGTGTGTGTGGATTGTCTGGGATAGCCCGGGTGAGTCATACATGACAGCGCGTGTGGATTGTCTGGGATAGCCCGGGTGAGTCATACATGGCAGCGTGTGTGTGGATTGTCTGGGATAGCCTGGGTGAGTCATTCATGGTAGCGTGTGGGTGGATTGTCTGGGACTGCCCGGGTGAGTCATGCATGACAGCACGTGTGGATTCTCTAGGATAGCCCGGGTGAGTCATGCATGGTAGTGTGTGTTGATTGGGATAGCCCGGGTAAGTCATGCATGCCAGCGTGTGTGTGGAGTGTCTGGGATAGTCCGGGTGAGTCATGCATGGCAGCGTGTGTGTGGATTGTCTGGGACAGCCCGGTGAGTCATTCATGGCAGCGTGTGTGTGGATTGTCTGGGATAGCCTGCGCAAGTCATGCATGTCAGCGTGTGTGTGGATTGTCTGGGACTGCCCGGGTGAGTCATGCATGACAGCGCATGTGTTGATTGTCTAGGATAGCCCGAGTTAGTCATGCATGGCAGCGTTTGCGTGGATTGTCTGAGATAGCCATGGTGAGTCATACATGGCAGCGTGTGTGTGGATTGTCTGGAATAGCCCGGGCGAGTTATGCATGGCAGCGTGTGTGTGGATTGTCTGGGATAGTCCGGGTGAGTCATGCGTGGCAGCGTGTGTGTGGAGTGTCTGTGACAGTCCGGGTGAGTCATGGTTCGTAGGTTCGAGTCTCCTTCAGCCAGAGATCAGTGTTTGTGTATATTTCGCCTGCTCTTGCTAATTCCTTGCATTGTTAATATCTCTAGTAAGGCTGATGCATGCAGGGGATGAGATGAAAAGCTGTAAGCCTTCTCCCTGAAAGCTGGCTGCCTTGGATCAAAGTCTAGCGCAAGCTGGACTCCAAGGTATTGGTCCAGTGTGGGTAGATTGGTAAAGCACTGCGTACCTTGTTCCAAGGTTCATAGGTTCGAGTCTCCTTCAGCCAGAGATCAGTGTTTATATATATATATATATATATATATATATATATATATATATATATATATATATATATATACTAGGTAGTAGGTTGGTAAACAGCAACCGCCCAGGGAGGTACTACCGTCCTGCCAAGTGAGTGTACAACGAAAACCTGTAATTGTTTTACATGATGGTAGGATTGCTGGTGTCTTTTGTCTGTCTCATAAACATGCAAGATTTCAGGTATGTCTTGCTACTTCTACTTACACTTAGGTCACACTACACATACATGTACAAGCATGTATATACACACCCCTCTGGGTATTCTTCTATTTTCTTTCTAGTTCTTGTTCTTGTTTATTTCCTCTTATCTCCATGGGGAAGTGGAACAGAATTCTTCGTCCGTAAGCCATGCGTGTTGTAAGAGGCGACTAAAATGCCAGGAGTGAGGGGCTAGTAACCCTTTCTCCCGTATAAATTACTAAATTTAAAAGAGAAACTTTCGTTTTTCTTTTTGGGCCACCCTGCCTTGGTGGGATACGGCCGGTGTGTTGAAAGAAAGAATATATATATATATATATATATATATATATATATATATATATATATATATATATATATATATGTCGTGCCGAATAGGCAGAACTTGCGATCTTGGCTTAAATAGCAACGCTCATCTTGCCATATAGGACAAGTGAAAATTTGTGTATGCAATAATTTCGTCAAAATCATTCTGAACCTAACGAAAAATATATATTTCACTGTGTTTGTTTAGTATTAAATTATTGTAAACAAATCTAAAATATATTTAGTTGGGTTAGGCTAAAATAAATTTTTCTTGTTATTATAAGGTTAGGTAAGTTTTCTAAGTTACTTTTGGAGCAAAATTAAAAATTTTTACATTAACATTAATGAAAAAATATATCTTTAAAGGTATAAGAGAAACTTTTAGAAAGGACTTAATTTTAAATGAGCTCTTGCTAATTGACCAGTTTTACATATTCGGCACGACATATATATATATATATATATATATATATATATATATATATATATATATATATATATATATATATATATATATATATATATTATATATATATATATATATATATATATATATATATATATATATATATATATATATATATATATATATATATATATATATATATATATATATATATATATGCACTAAGAGAGTATGGAGGAGGTGAATGTATTCAGATATTTGGGAGTGGACGTGTCAGCGGATGGGTCTATGCAAGATGAGGTGAATCATAGAATTGATGAGGGGAAAAGGGTGAGCGGTGCACTTAGGAGTCTGGAGACAGAGAACTTTGTCCTTGGAAGCAAAGAGGGGAATGTATGAGAGTATAGTTTTACCAACGCTCTTATACGGGTGTGAAGCATGGGTGATGAATGTTGCAGTGAGGAGAAGGCTGGAGGCAGTGGAGATGTCATGTCTGAGGGCAATGTGTGGTGTGAATATAATGCAGAGAATTCGTAGTTTGGAAGTTAGAAGGAGGTGCGGGATTGCCAAAACTGTTGTCCAGAGAGCTGAGGAAGGGTTGTTGAGGTGGTTCGGACATGTAGAGAGAATGGAGAGAAACAGAATGACTTCAAGAGTGTATCAGTCTGTAGTGGAAGGAAGGCGGGGTAGGGGTCGGCCTAGGAAAGATTGGAGGGAGGGGGTAAAGGAGGTTTTGTGTGCGAGGGGCTTGGACTTCCAGCAGGCATGCGTGAGCGTGTTTGATAGGAGTGAATTGAGACAAATGGTTTTTTAATACTTGACGTGCTGTTGGAGTGTGAACAAAGTAACATTTATGAAGGGATTCAGGGAAACCGGCAGGCCGGACTTGAGTCCTGGAGATGGGAAGTACAGTGCCTGCACTCTGAAGGAGGGGTGTTAATGTTGCAGTTTAAAAACTGTAGTGTAAAGCACCCTTCTGGCAAGACAGTGATGGAGTGAATGATGGTGAAAGTTTTTCTTTTTCGGGCCACCCTGCCTTGGTGGGAATCGGCCAGTGTGTTAATAATATATATATATATATATATATATATATATATATATATATATATATATATATATATATATATATATATTATATATATATATATATATATATATATATATATATATATATATATATATATATATATATATATATATATATATATATATATATATATATATATATATATATATTATTGTACCCACGGAACAAGTGGTATTAATTGTGTGGTCTAAAGCGTCATGCGTTTTCTCTCGCCATGAGGCGGGCCAAAACAGCATGGGTTCGACTCCTTGGTTAGTACAGTGTTGGTATTGAGATATATGTATGTGTGTGTGTACTCACCTAATTGTGGTTGCAGGGGTCGAGACTCAGCTCCTGGCCCTGCCTCTTCACTGATCGCTACTAGGTCCTCTCTCTCTCTGCTTCCTGAGCTTTGTCATACCTCGTCTTAAAGCTATGTCTGGTTCCTTCCTCCACTACATCACTTGGTAGGCTATTCCACTTCCTGACTACTCTATTGCCGAAAAAATACTTCCTAACATCCCTCTGACTCGTCTCAGTCTTCAGCTTCCAATTGTGACCTATTGTTTCTGTGTCCCCTCTCTGGAACATCCTGTCTCTATCCACCTTATCTATTCTACGCAGTATTTTGTATGTCGTTATCATGTCTCTCCTGACCCTCCTGTCCTCCAGTATCGTCAGTCCGATTTCCCTCAACCTTTCTTCGTAGGACAATCGCCTGAGCTCCGGAACAAGCCTTGTTGCAAACCTTTGTACTTTCTCTAATTTCTTGACGTGCTTGACCAGGTGTGGGTTCCAAACTTGTGCTGTATATTCCAGTATGGGCCTGATGTACACAGTGTACAGTACCTTGAACGCTTCCTTACTAAGGTGTCGGAATGCTATTCTCAGGTTTGCCAAAAGCCCATATGTTGCAACAGTTATCTGGTTGATGTGTGCCTCCGGAGACATGCTCGGTGTTATGGTCACCCCAAGATCTTTCTCCTTGAGTGAGGTTTGCAGTCTTTGACCACCTAGCCTATACTCTGTCTGCTGTCTTCTTTGCCCCTCTCCGATCTTCATGACTTTGCACTTGGCAGGGTTGAATTCGAGAAGCCAGTTGCTGGACCACGTGTCCAGCCTGTCGAGGTCTCTTTGAAGTCCTGCCTGATCCTCGTCTGATGTAATTCTCCTCATTAACTTCACATCATCTGGGAACAGGGACACCTCTGAGTCTATCCCTCCCATCACATCATTCACATATACCAAAAATAGCACTGGTCCTAGGACCGACCCCTGTGGGACCCCACTCGTCACAGGTGCCCACTGTGATACCTCATCACGTACCATTACTCACTGTTGCCTCCCTGTCAGGTATTCTTTGATCCATTGCAGTGCCCTTCCTGTTATACGCCCCTGATCCTCTAGTTTCTGCACTAATCTCTTGTGAGGAGCTGTGTCAAAGGCCTTCTTGCAGTCCAAGAAAATGCAATCAACCCACCCCTCTCTCTCGTGTCTTACTTCTGTAACTTTGTCATAAGATCGACAACACTCTAATTGCCAGACATAATGAGGGCAAATTCCTAGATCTATACCTCGACAACAACCTGAATTTCAGCACCCATATCCAACACATAAGAAAAAAAGTATCCAAAACGGTTGGGATCCTCTCCAAGATACGATACTATGTGCTGCAAAATGCACTTCTCACACTATACCATTCACTCATTTATCCATACCTCACCTATGCTATCTGTGCTTGGGGATCAACCGCAACAACACACCTAAAGCCAATAATAACTCAACAAAAAGCCACAGTAAGAATAATCACTAAATCCCATCCATGGCAATGCCCCCCCCCACTCTTCATAGATCTAAACTTACTCCCTGTTCAGAACATCCACACTTACTACTGTGCAATCTACATCTACAGGACCTTAAATTCCAATATTGACATTGACCTAAAACGCTTTCTTGATAGTTGTGACAGGATCCACAGGCATAACACCAGACACAAACATCTCTATGACATTCCCCATGTTCGACTAAACCTTTACAAAAATTCAATGTATGTCAAAGGCCCTAAAATCTGGAACACCCTACCTGAAAACTCTAGAACTGCAGACACATTCATCACCTTCAAAACTACCGTTAGAAAACATCTTATCTCCCTGATACACCCCGTCAACTATACTCACTACTACACTTACACTCACTCACCCATTTGACTATAAACACAGAAATATGAATCTTAATCTTAAAATAATGAATCCTAACTACTCATAAATTTGCCTGTGATACTCCAATATAGAAACTATGTATTGTGCCAAAACAAAAGCTTTCACACTGCTAAACTCACAAACTAGTATTCAGTCACTTAGCCATAATACCAACTTACTCCATAATTTGTAATAGTTTAGAGTTAAGAATTAATCTAAGGCTGTGGCTCGTATGTTGGACTGTGTGCAGCCAGCAGTAACAGCCTGGCTGATCAGGCCCTGATCCACCGGGAGGCCTGGTCATGGACCAGGCCGCAGGGGTGTTGATCCCTAGAATAACCTCCAGGTAACCTACAGGTATCTCTACCGTATCTATGCTGTTTCTACTCTAACTCTGGTAATAGCTTGCAGGAGTGAGTGACCAGTATCTAACAGTGTGCAGAAACCAGAATCTAACAACATACAACCACAATAAGTGAGTACTTGTGCTGGCAGCGGGGCGATGACAAGTTACCGGTTAGATCTCGTTGTCACACATAGGCCTTCTAATACTCTTTTGAAAATCCTTCACCCATGATGGTTATATCCATTTATGCTCGTACATCACGCGCTCCTCAAGTGATTTCACTTTTCACTTTTGGTGGAATACGCTTCACAACCGTAAGCACACGTTTTATTTATATTGGCACATCACCTGGACCGTGTGTGCGTGTGTGTGTGTGTGTGTGTGTGTGTGTGTGTGTGTGTGTGTGTGTGTGTGTGTGTGTGTGTGTGTGTGTGTGTGTGTGTGTGTACTCTAGTTGAGGTTGCAGGGGTCGAGTCCAAGCTCCTGGCCCCGCCTCTTCACTGGTCACTACTAGGTCACTCTCCCTGAACCGTGAGCTTTATCATACCTCTGCTTAAAGCTATGTATGGATCCTGCCTCCACTACATCGCTTCCCAAACTATTCCACTTCCTGACTACTCTGTGGCTGAAGAAATACTTCCTAACATCCCTGTGATTCACCTGTGTCTTCAACTTCCAACTCTGTCCCCTTGTTGCTGTGTCCCATCTCTGGAACATCCTGTCTTTGTCCACCTTGTCAATTCCTCTCAGCATTTTGTATGTTGCTATCATGTCCCCCCTATCTCTCCTGTCCTCCAGTGTCGTCAGGTTGATTTCCCTTAATCTCTCCTCGTAGGACATTCCTCTTAGCTCTGGGACTAGTCTTGTTGCAAACCTTTGCACTTTCTCTAGTTTCATTACGTGCTTGGCTAGGTGTGGGTTCCAGACTGGTGCCGCATACTCCAATATGGGCCTAACGTACACGGTGTACAGGGTCCTGAACGATTTCTTATTAAGATGTCGGAATGCTGTTCTGAGGTTTGCTAGGCGCCCATATGCTGCAGCCGTTATTTGGTTGATGTGCGCTTCAGGAGATGTGCCTGGTGTTATACTCACCCCCAAGATCTTTTTCCTTGAGTGAGGTTTGTAGTCTCTAGCCCCCTAGACTGTATTCTGTCTGCGGTCGTCTTTGCCCTTCCCCAATCTTCATGACTTTGCACTTGGTGGGGTTGAATTCCAGGAGCCAATTGCTGGACCAGGTCTGCAGCCTATCCAGATCCCTTTGTAGTTCTGCCTGGTCTTCGATCGAATGAATTCTTCTCATCAACTTCATGTCATCTGCAAACAGGGACACTTTGGAGTCTATTCCTTCCGTCATGTCGTTCACAAATACCAGAAACAGCACTGGTCCTAGGACTGACCCCTGTGGGACCCCGCTGGCCACAAGTGCCCACTCTGACACCTCGCAACGTACCATGACCAGCTGCTGTCTTCGTGACAAGTATTCCCTGATCCATTGTATTGCCTTCCCTGTTATCCCTGCTTGGTCCTCCAGTTTTTGCACTAATCTCTTGTGTGGAACTGTGTCAAACGCCTTCTTGCAGTCCAAGAAAATGCAATCCACCCACCCCTCTCTTGTCTTACTGCTGTCACCATGTCATAGAACTCCAGTAGGTTTGTGACACAGGATTTCCCGTCCCTGAAACCATGTTGGCTGCTCTTGATGAGATCATTACTTTCTAGGTGTTCCAGCACTCTTCTCCTGATAATCTCCATGACTTTGCATACTATACATGTCAGTGACACTTGTCTGTAGTTTAGTGCTTCATGTCTGTCTCCTTTTTTAAAGATTGGGACTACATTTGCTGTCTTCCATGCCTCAGGCAATCTCCCTGTTTGGATAGATGTATTGAATATTGTTGTTAGGGGTACACATAGTGCCTCTGCTCCCTCTCTCAGGACCCATGGACAGATGTTATCCGGCCCCATTGCCGTTGAGGTATCTAGCTCACTCGGTAGCCTCTTCACTTCTGCCTCGGTTGTGTGTATTGTGTCCAGCACATGGTGGTGTGCCACACCTCTCCGTCTTTCTGGAGCCCTTTCTGTCTCCTCTGTGAACACTTCTTTGAATCTCTTGTTGAGTTCCTCACATACTTCACGGTCGTGTGTGTGTGTGCGTGTGTGTGTGTGTGTGTGTGTGTGTGTGTGTGTGTGTGTGTGTGTGTGTGTGTGTGTGTGTGTGTGTGTGTGTGTGTGTGTGTGAATTTGTGTGTGTATGAGTACTCGCCAAGTTCTCACCTAGTTTAGGTTGCAGGGGTCGAGTCCAAGCTCCTGGCCCCGCCTCTTCACTGGTCGCTACTAGGTCACTCTCCCTGAACCGTGAACTTTATCATACCTCTGCTTAAAGCTATGTATGAATCCTGCCTCCACTACATCGCTTCCCAAACTATTCCACTTACTGACTACTCTGTGGCTGAAGAAATACTTCCTAACATCCCTGTGATTCATCTTTGTCTTCAACTTCCAACTGTGTCCAATCTCTGGAACATCCTGTCTTTGTCCACCTTTGTATGTCATTATCATGTCCCCCCTATCTCTCCTGTCCTCCAGTGTTGTCAGGTTAATTTCCCTTAACCTCTCCTCGTAGGACATACCTCTTAGCTCTGGGACTTGTCTTGTTGCAAACCTTTGCACTTTCTCTAGTTTCTTTACGTGCTTGGCTAGGTGTGGGTTCCAAACTGATGCTGCATACTCCAATATGGGCCTAACGTACACGGTGTACAGGGTCCTGAACGATTCCTCATTGAAGTGTCGGAATGTTGTTCTGAGGTTTGCTAGGCGCCCATATGCTGCAGCCGTTATTTGGCTGATGTGCGCTTCAGGAGATGTGCCTGGTGTTATACTCACCCCAAGATCTTTTTCCTTGAGTGAGGTATGTAGTCAGGGCCGGATTACCGCATAGGCAAACTAGGCATTTGCCTAGGGCCCCGTGCATTTGGGGGCCCCATGGTCCAAGGGGTTCAGGGGCTCATCCAAGACTGTGCACATGGTGGAAGTGCAAAGGGGTCCCTACCTAAAAAGTTCAAGTGTTTGGAGAGTAAAATTGATTTTTAAAAATTAATCAAAACAAAAATAAATAATGAAATAAAATAAAATAAAAATAAATAAACCTAACCATAGATGGCAACACTCAACACGCCTTTGTTTACATCAGAACAGCTGTGTTTTCCCGCTAATGGGTGAGTATGGGAGATTCCTCTCCAATTTTCTGTAGTAATTACACGTTATCTAGACTTGTACTGTGACAAATTAGCTGAAGTGTTGTTGATAGACATTGATGTGTATGGATAAATGATTGTTTTCGCCTCTAAATCTTAAGGGAGGTACCTGATAGGGTTACTTGACCAGTAAAGACGCATGGACCAGTAAAGACGCATTTTTGGTAAAAATACTATAGAGAAAAACCTAAAAACGCAAACTGACTTCCGTTTGTAGGTTTTAAAAGCACTTTGTCCTGTCTTAAAGTCTTCATCATTTCAATAACAGATCTCAATTGATTGATGTTCTACATCACTTCCGTCGCAAATGCTTAGTTTTCAAGTTGCGACGGAAGTGATGTAGAACATCAATTAATTTACTACATATTTCCCCAGAAACACATAAGCCACATCAGAAAATCGTTGGTTGGGTGAAACTGAAAATTGTCCCTGCATTCTTTAATTCTCATGTCCTTATCTATGGTGGTAGGCCATATATCATGCAAAACATAATGATTAGTTTAGTTATGAAAATGGTAATATAAATACCATTGTGCATTGTTCTTGGACTCAGTATGATTTCTGTTTAAGTAAATTGGAGATCAAGGAGGATGAATTAGTAAAATATCGTAGCCCAAATCACTAACCTAATCTATGGTAAAAGTTCTGTATATGACTCCTTTCTGGTAATGTTTTGAATTTTTAGATGTGCAGCCAAAGGAAAGGGGGCTACAAGGGCCACATCCCCCAACTGACAGAAAAAAAATTTTAATAATAATTAAAAAATTAATAATAATTGATAATGAAAAATTTGTATTTGCATGATTACAGACAGTGATACATCCTCATTATGGCATCTCGTGAACGTGATGTTGGACGTTCTTATGCGAGTGGGTCACAGAAAAGAAAGAAGAAAATTCAAGAAGAACAGAAAAAGAAAGATGTAGGAAGCTGCAGAAAGATCACAGACATGCTCACGAAAACAGTTTCTGATGTTACCAGTACAGTTGAATCTGCAGATACGTCAGATCATACAGGAAGCCCTCCCTCCATTATTTCTCAGCCAGCATCTACTTCTTTTGTGTCTCCTCTCAATGTATCAACGGACATTTCGTCCACAGGATTTGTCTTAAAAGATCCTGCCTCATGGCCAAGTGTAATCCCAGATTCTCTACGTAATGCTTTCATTGAAGAAAACTTCAGTCAAACTCTGAACATTGACTTTAGGAAATCAGCAAGGATTTATGATGATGGAAGTCGTCGTTGTTTAAAGTCATCTATGTTTTATAAGAAGCTTGCAAATTCAGAAACTGTGAAAAGATCATGGATGGTATACTCTGAAAGCTCAGGAAAAGTGTACTGTTCAGCATGCAAGCTATTTTCTACCAAAGAAAATACCTTCACACAGGGGTTCAATGACTGGAAAAATTCCAAGCGTTTCGAGGAACATGAAAACAGCACCACTCACAGGAGCTGCATTTTAGCCAGTGTATTTCGTGCACAGAAAAAAGGCTTACTGGATTGTCATTTGGAAAATCAAACTGAAAAAGAGCGCACTTATTGGAGAAAAGTTCTAGAAAGAGTTGTTGCTGTTGTAAAATTCTTAGCTCTAAGAAGACTTGCTTTCCGTGGAGAAAATGAGGTTTTTGGTTCGGAAAACAATGGCAATTTCCTAGGGATCATAGAACTGTTAGCACAATTCGATCCATTCTTAGCAAATCATGTGTCACGCCTTGGGAATGCAGGAAGAGGCACTGTATCTTACATGTCATCTACTATATGCAATGAATTTATTGAACTGATGACTAAGAAGGTCCTCAATAACATCATAGCAGCTGTGAAAACTGCAAAATACTTTGCAATAAGTGTAGATTCAACACCAGATATTTCACATACAGATCAATTGACATTCATTGTTCACTTTGTCGACTCCAGTGGTAAGCCTGTAGAGCGCTTTATAAAATTCATTCCTCTTTCAGGCCATGATGGAGAAACAATGATGAATGTAGTACTGGATACTCTGCTTGAACATGATCTCTCTATTATGGATTGCCGTGGCCAGAGCTACGACAACGCAAGTAACATGTCGGGTAAATATAATGGATTGCAAGCCCGTATCAAGCAAATCAACCCACTTGCTGAATATGTGCCCTGCTCAGCACATTCTCTTAATCTTGTTGGGTCATGTGCTGCGGAGTGTTGTGTCGCTGCAGTTTCATTTTTTGGACTTTTACAAGCACTCTTTAATTTTTTCTCTGCTTCAACGCATCGGTGGAGTATACTCAAGTCAACCATTCATGGAGATGTCATCAAATCATTATCAACAACAAGGTGGTCAGCGCAGCATGATGCAACACATGCTTTGAAAGACAGTTTTGCTGAAATACGTTCTGTTTTGATCCAAATAGCAGAGGATGAAGACCAGACAGCAACTACAAGAAGCGAAGCAGCCAGCTTAGCATCAAAATTGGAAGATTTTGAATTGGCCTTACTCTGTGTGCTTTGGGACTGTATACTGGAACGGTTAAATGCCACGAACACTTCAGAAAATTTAAATTGAAATGGCTACTTGTGCTAACCTCTATGCAGGCTTAGTGGAATTTGTAAGCTCACTTCGCAATGATGAAGCTTTTGAAATGTTTGAAGAGAAAGCTAAACTGCTGGTGAAAGACTACAGTTACCGGGCTGATCATCAGCGGTCAAGGAAGAGGAAACGCAATTTTGAAGAGCCAGACAATGAAATTGTGTTGCTACCAAGGCAGAAATGTAAGACAGCTACATACTTCGTCATTCTGGATTCACTGATTACAGAATTGGTGAAAAGAAAAGAAATCTACCAGAATCTCAATGACAAGTTTGGATTTCTGTTCAAAATTACTACTAATATGCCAGATGCAGAATTGAGAGAAGCTGCATCAAAGTTGCAACAACACCTTTCAGCAGATGTTCAGGACACATTTGTTGAAGAAATAGTTCATTTTTCTGGGTATATGAATCAGATTAATAGCCTAATCTAGTAATACTATGCTGTCTTGAGTTTATTCTCTTTAAAATGCATGATTTAACAAGATAGTTATAATGACTGTTGGTAAATGGTTTTGGTTGTCTTGATGTACTTTCCCTATTAAATTTAATCTAAATAGCCAGAATGTATTTAATTAGACCTTAAACAGGCTCACACCGACCCCCCCCCCAAGCTGGAAGGGGTCGCTTCGCTTACCCATAACTCAAAGGGGCCCCGCCAATCTGAGTAGCCTAGGGCCCGGATACTTCTTAATCCGGCCCTGTATGTAGTCTCTGGCCCCCTAGACTGTACTCCGTCTGCGTGTGTGTGTGTGTGTATGTGTGTGTATGTGTGTGTGAATGCGTATGTGTGTGTGTGTGTGTGTGTGAATGCGTATGTGTACTCACCTATTTGTACTCACCTATTTGTGGTTGCAGGGGTCGAGTCCTAGCTACTGGCCCCGCCTCTTCACCGGTTGCTACTAGGCCCTCTCTCTCCCCGCTCCATGAGCTTTATCAAACCTCGTCTTAAAACTGTGTATGGTTCCTGCCTCCACTACGTCATTTTCTAGGCTATTCCACTGCCTTACAACTCTATGACTGAAGAAATACTTCCTACTATCTCTCTGACTCATTTGTGTCTTCAACTTCCAATTGTGGCCTCTTGTTTCTGTGTCCCCTCCCTGGAACATCCTGTCTTTGTCCACCTTGTCTATTCCACGCAGTATTTTATATGTCGTTATCATGTCTTCCCTGACCCTCCTGTCCTCCAGTGTCGTCAGGCCGATTTCCCTTAATCTTTCTTCATAGGACATTCCCCTTAGCTATGGAACTAACCTTGTCGCAAACCTTTGTACTTTCTCTAGTTTCTTGACGTGCTTTATCAAGTGCGGGTTCCAAACAGGTGCTGCATACTCCAGTATGGGCCTGACATACACGGTGTACAGTGTCTTGAATGATTCCTTACTAAGGTATCGGAATGCTGTTCTCAGGTTTGCCAGGCGCCCATATGCTGCAGCAGTTATCTGATTGATGTGTGCTTCCGGAGACATGCTCGGTGTTATACTCACCCCAAGATCTTTCACCTTGAGTGAGGTTTGCAGTCTTTGGCCTCCTAGCCTATACTCTGTCTGTGGTCTTCTGTGCCCTTCCCCTATCTTCATGACTTTGCATTTGGCAGGATTAAATTCGAGAAGCCATTTGCTGGACCAGGTGTCCAGTCTGTCCAGGTCTCTTTGAAGTCCTGCCTGGTCCTCATCAGATTTAATTCTCCTCATTAACTTCACATCATCTGCAAACAGGGACACTTCTGAGTCTAACCCTTCCGTCATGTCGTTCACATATACCAAAAATAGCACTGGTCCTAGGACCGACCCCTGTGGGACCCCGCTCGTCACAGGTGCCCACTGTGATACATCATTACGTACCATGACTCGTTGTTGCCTCCCTGTCAGGTATTCTCTGATCCATTGCAGTGCCCTTCCTGTTATATGCGCCTGATGCTCTAGCTTCTGCACTAATCTCTTGTGAGGAACTGTGTCAAAGGCCTTCTTGCAGTCCAAGAAGATGCAATCAACCCACCCCTCTCTCTCGTGTCTTACTTCTGTTATTTTATCATAAAACTCCAGAAGGTTTGTGACACAGGATTTGCCTTCCGTGAATCCGTGCTGGTTGGCATTTATACTCCTGTTCCGTTCCAGGTGCTCCACCACTCTCCTCCTGATAATCTTCTCCATAATTTTGCATACTATACACGTCAATGACACAGGTCTATAGTTTAGTGCCTCTTTTCTGTCTCCTTTTTTAAAAATGGGAACTACATT
This sequence comes from Cherax quadricarinatus, assembly GCF_038502225.1. Lineage (NCBI taxonomy): Eukaryota > Metazoa > Arthropoda > Malacostraca > Decapoda > Parastacidae > Cherax > Cherax quadricarinatus. The sequence goes on from NC_091353.1 coordinate 19,129,201, forward strand.
TGCCGTCTTCCATACCTCAGGTAGTTGCCCAGTTTCCAGGGATGTGTTGAAGATTGTGGTAAGTGGCACACACAACATATCTGCTCCCTCTCTAAGGACCCACGGGGAGATGTTGTCTGGTCCCATTGCCTTTGAGGTATCGATGTCCCTTAGCAGTTTCTTCACCTCCTCATCTGTACGTATGTCGTCCAACACCTGTTGGTGTATTCCTTGCTGGTGTCCCCATCTGGTCTGTCCCCCCAGAGTCCTTCCTGTCTCTACTGTAAATACTTCCTTAAATCTCGTGTTGAGCTCCTCACATACCTCTTGATCGTTTCTTGTGAGTTCTCCACCTTCTTTCCTCAGCCTTATCACCTGGTCCTTGACTGTTGTCTTCCTCCTAATGTGGCTATACAGCAGTTTCGGGTCAGATTTGACTTTCGATGCTATGTCGTTTTCATACTGTCGCTGGGCCTCCCTCCTTATCTGTGCATACTCGTTTCTGGCTCTTCTACTAATCTCCTTGTTTTCCTGGGTCCTATGCCTCCTGTACCTTTTCCATTCTCTGTTGCACTTAGTTTTTGCCTCCCTACACCTTCGGGTAAACCAAGGACTCGTTTTGGTCTTCCTATTATTTCTGTTTCCCTTGGGAACAAAACTTTCCTCTGCCTCCTTGCACTTTGTCGCCACATATTCCATCATCTCGTTTACTGATTTTCCTTCCATTTCTCTGTCCCACTGAACCTCCTGCAGGAAGTTTCTCATACCTGTGTAGTCCCCCCTTTTATAGTTTGGCCTGTCCCCTTCAGTTCCTGTTACCTTCTCCACTTGTAACTCTACTATATAGTCAAAACTCAGAACCACATGATCGCTAGCTCCAAGGGGCCTCTCGTAAGTGATGTCCTCAATGTCTGAACTGCTCAGGGTGAACACAAGATCCAGTCTTGCTGGCTCATCCTCCCCTCTCTCTCTGGTTGTGTCCCTGACATGTTGATGCATGAGGTTTTCAAGTACCACATCCATCATCTTGGCTCTCCATGTTTCGGGACCCCCATGTGGCTCCAGGTTTTCCCAATCGATCTCCCTGTGGTTGAAATCGCCCATTACCAGTAACTTTGCTCTGCTCGAGTGAGCTCTTCTTGCCACCTCAGCCAGTGTGTCCACCATCACCCTGTTGTTTTCTTCGTACTCGTCTCTTGGCCTCCTGCAGTTCTGTGGTGGGTTATACATCACTCCAATGACTACTTTATGTTCTCCGGACTGAATTGTACCTACAATGTAGTCTCTTTCTCCAATCATGTCCATGCCTTCCATTTCCTCAAATCCCCATCGGTGTTTTATGAGCAGTGCAACCCCTCCTCCCCCTCTACTCCTTCTATCTTTCCTCAGGATCCGATATCCTGTTGGGAAGATTGTGTCTGTTATTGTCTCAGCGAGTTTTGTTTCTGTGACTGCTATGATGTCTGGGGATTTTTCACTGATTCTCTCGTTCCACTCCTCATGTTTATTCGTTATTCCATCCGTGTTTGTGTACCAAACCTTTAGTTTCTTTTCTATCATTGTGGTCATGCAAGAATATTGGGGTTGGGGGAGCGAGAGCCTTGGTGGGGGCCTATATGGGGCTGTGGTGTAGGTGGGGTTTGTGTTGATGGGGGTGGGGTCAGAATGCCCATAAGGGACAGCTGTTGGGGTGAGGTTTGTGATATGGGGGTTGGTGGCAGAGGGAACAGTGAGTGGGTTGTAGTATAGGTTGCTCAGTTGCGTTGGGAATGTCGCGGGTGGAGTCTTTTGGTGGGAGATTCTGTGGGGTGTGTTTGCCCTTCCTCCTGTGTCTGGGTCCTGCTCATTTTCATTGCTTCTCGTTCCTCCTTGCGTCTCTGTACCCTCTCTTTCAGTGTAGTCCTTTCTTCTCGTGTTCTGTTGCGGTCGAGGTATACTCTCTGGTACCCCTCTTTGTCCCTCAGTCTTGCTTTCTCTTGCAGAATCCTGGTTCGAACTGATTCTTCCTTGAAAGTTACTCTGACAGGCCGTATCCTTCCACTCGCAAACCACCCAATTCTCTGAAAATTTGTCACCTGGGTCATATTGCCCTCCCCTATTGTTTTCATGTGTGTGTGTGTGTGTGTGTGTGTGTGTGTGTGTGTGTGAATGTGTGTGTGTGTGTGTGTGTGTGTGTGTGTACTCACCTATTTGTACTCACCTATTTGTGGTTGCAGGGGTCGAGTCACAGCTCCTGGCCCCGCCTCTTCGCTGATTGCTACTAGGTCCTCTCTCTCCCTGCCCCATGAGCTCTATCATACCTCGCCTTAAAACTATGTATGGTTCCTGCCTCCACTACATCACTTTCTAGGCTATTCCAAGGCCTGACTACTCTATGACTGAAGAAATACTTCCTAACATCCCTTTGATTCATCTGAGTCTTCAACTTCCAATTGTGACCTCTTGTGTCTGTGTCCCATCTCTGGAACATCCCGTCTTTGTCCACCTCGTCTATTCCGCACAGTATTTTATATGTCGTTATCATGTCTCCCCTGACCCTCCTGTCCTCCAGTGTCGTCAGGCCGATTTCCCTCAACCTTTCTTCATAGGACAATCCCCGTAGCTCTGGGACTAGTCTTGTTGCAAACCTTTGCACTTTCTCTAATTTCTTGACGTGCTTGACTAGGTGTGGATTCCAAACTGGTGCTGCATACTCCAGTATGGGCCTGACGTAGATGGTATACAGAGTCTTAAACGAATCCTTACTGAGGTATCGGAACGCTATCCGTAGGTTTGCCAGGTGCCCGTATGCTGCAGCAGTTATCTGATTGATGTGCGCCTCAGGAGATATACTCGGTGTTATACTCACCCCCAGATCTTTTTCCTTGAGTGAGGTTTGCAGTCTTTGGCCATCTAAACTATATTGTGTCTGCGGTCTTTTTTTGCCCTTCCCCAATCTTCATGACTTTGCATATGGCAGGGTTAAATTCAAGGAGCCAGTTGCTGGATCAGGCTTGTAGCCTGTCCAGGTCTCTTTGTAGTCCTGCCTGATCCTCGTCCGATTTGATTCTTCTCATTATCTTCACATCATCTGCAAACAAGGACACTTCTGAGTCTATCCCTTCCGTTATGTCGTTCACATATACCAAGAACAGCACAGGTCCTAGGACTGACCCCTGTGGAACCCCGCTTGTCACAGGCGCCCACTCTGACACCTCGTCACATACCATGACTCGTTGTTGCCTCCCTGTCAGATATTCTCTGATCCATTGCAGTGCCTTTCCTGTTATG